>NC_073394.1:1061529-1164029 GCF_028641065.1 Leucoraja erinaceus
AACAATGGGGCCCTGTCAACAATGGGGCCTTGTCAACAATGGGGCCTTGTCAACAATGGGGCCCTGTCAACAATGGGGCCCTGTCAACAATGGGGCCCTGTCAACAATGGGGCCTTGTCAACAATGGGGCCCTGTCAACATTGGGGCCTTGTCAATGATGGGGCCTTGTCAACAGGGGGGCCCTGTCAACAATGGGGCTTGTCAACAATGGGGCTTGTCAACAATGGGGCTTGTCAACAATGGGGCCTTGTCAACAATGGGGCCCTGTCAACAATGGGGCCTTGTCAAACAATGGGGCCCTGTCAACAATGGGGCCCTGTCAACAATGGGGCCTTGTCAACAATGGGGCATTGCCAACAACGGGGCCCTGTCAACAATGGGGCCCTGTCAACAATGGGGCCTTGTCAACAATGGGGCCTTGTCAACAATGGGGCCCTGTCAACAATGGGGCCCTGTCAACAATGGGGCCTTGTCAACAATGGGGCATTGCCAACAATGGGGCCCTGTCAACAATGGGGCCCTGTCAACAATGGGGCCTTGTCAACAATGGGGCCCTGACAACAATGGGGCCTTGTCAACAATGGGGCCCTGCAAACAACGGGGCCTTGTCAACAACGGGCCCTCGTCAACAATGGGGCATTGCCAACAATGGGGCCCTGTCAACAAGGGGGCCCTGTCAACATTGGGCCCCTTTCAACAATGGGGCCTTGTCAACAAGGGGGCCCTGCCAACAATGGGGCTTTTCAACAATGGGGCCCTGTCAACAATCAGGCCTTGTCAACAATGGGGCATTGTCAACAATCAATCAATCAATCAACCTTTATTGTCATCTTGCAAGCAACAGTTGCACAGTGCAAAATGAGAAGACGTTTCCCAGGGAATACCGGAGCATCGCACATGAAACTTAAAGACATTTCACACATAATAACAATAAAAAGAATCCAGTCCCTGATGAAACAGTATAAATAGTTCAAAGCAGGTAAAGCAGCAACATTAAAATACAGTAAAACCAGTCATTAAAATGTCCAGGGCAGCTGATTTGAGTGGCCAGTGCCAGAGTTATTAAAGTGTCAGTGCAAAGCCACAGAATCAGGTGACTGTGAGTACAGAGTGACTGTTTAGCAGCCTCACAGCCTGTGGCAGGAAGCTGTTTAGCAGTCTGGTAGTCCGGGCTTTGATGCTACGGTATCTCTTGCCTGATGGCAGGAGATCCAGGTGTGTGTGGAGGGGGTGCAGATACAAAAAAATCATATTTTCCCACATGAATGTATGTAGTTTTGCCACATATATTTACAAATAGAAAAGCAACATTATTGAGGCAGAGACAAATGGTGCAGTCGATTGGAAAGGAAGTAGACTGAAAAGGAAATGTCTTTATAATATTCAAAGATCGCAAATAGTTGGGCAACTCTGTGGGAATAGCTCCTGGAATTAGACGCATGGAATAGTTCTAATTGTGAATAATTAGATGAATCCTATGTCACTTCCCATATCACCAACCTTAACCATTGGCTGATTAGTTTTGAGATAAAGCACAAAAACAGACCCTTTGGCCAACCGAGTCCGCACCGACCAGCGAGTTGATCCCAGAACATTAACTCTATCCTACACACGCTAGAGGGGCAATTTGCAATTATCCCAAGCCAATTAGCCTACAAACCTGTACATCTTTGGAGTGTGGGAGGAAACCGGAGCTCCCAGAGAAAACCCACGCGGTCACGGGGAGAACGTGCAAACTCCATCCAGACAGCACCCGTAGTCAGGATTGAACCCGGGTCTCTGGCGCTGTGAGGCAGCAACTCTACCGCTGCGCCACCGTGCCACCCTAATCTCCGAGTGAAAAGGAGCATCTTGTCTCTGGCAGTCTGCACGTTCCTCATCCATCGCTGGCCAAAAATATTGCTGCTTGCTTCCAAATACCGCAAAGGGAAGCACATGTGGCTGCCACATGCGGAACGAATGTGCATTTGATCTTGAAGCATCGCAAAAGGATTTGCCACCAAGATTCCAGCTGACCAAAGGTGAACTCTTTCACCATCTATGGACGGAGTAGGCGGCCACTACAGGTCCTTTGTTGAATGCCCGGCTATCCTTTGGGAAGAACCCTCAACAACCATGGAAACTGCAACAAAGGTTGCTGGTGCCCCATTTGAATGAAACATTTATAAAGGAGAAGTAGTAATCACGCAGCCCCCGCTGCATGACTGTGATTTTGAGAGCTATACATCAATATAGAACATGTAATATTTCAGCTATATGTAAACTGTATGATAGACACACACACTTTAAATTACTCCAGCCTGTAGGAAGAAAGGAATGGATGGTTTATTCCCTGGGGTGCAATAGCTGAAGGGTGACCTTGTAGGGTGGAATACATTGGGTGAGTGCAGAGTAGGGGAACCAAGTACCAGGGGACATGTGTTTAAGGTGTAGGGGAAAAGGTTTAATAGGAATCTGAGGGGTAACTTTTTGTGGTGGGTGTATGGAACGAGCTGCCAGAGGAGGCCGTTGAGGCAGAGATTATGTCAACAATTTAAATGTACTTGGACAGGAACATGGATAAGTTCATAGGTTCATAAATTATAGATTCAGAATTAGGCCATTCGGCCCATCAAGCTTACTCCGCCATTCAATCATGGCTGATCTATCTCCTAACCCCATTCTCAGCAGATGCTGGTGCTGCTGTAAACTAAACTAAACCCTACTCAACTTAAGAAAAAGTCGTAGCTTTAATGTGGCGATGGGATCATTTAAATGGGACCCTCAGCTTTGAGTGAAGAGTGTTTAATTTTCATATGTCCCAAAATCAGAACAATGAAATTCTTCAGGTGTGTCCAGGTGTGGACTCCTGTACAGGGACGAGACCAAGCGCAGGCTCGGCGATCGTTTCGCTGAACACCTCCGCTCAGCCCGCCTAAACGTACCTGATTTCCCAGTTGCTCAACGCTTTAACTCCCCTTCGTATTCCCAGTCTGACCACAGCCTCCTACGTTGTCAGAGTGAGGCCCAGTGCAAATTGGAGGAACAGCACCTCATATTTCGCTTGGGCAGTTTACACCCCAGCGGTATGAACATTGACTTCTCCAACTTCAAATAACGCTTGCTTTCCCTCTCTCTCCATTTCCTCCCCCTTTCCAATTCTCCCACCAGTCTTACTGTCTCCGACTACATGCTATCTCTGTCCCACCCACTCCCCAGACATCAGTCTGAAGAAGGGTCTCGACCCGAAACATCACCTATTCCTTTGCTCTAGAGATCCTGAGTTACATACTCTAACATACCCTAAAGGCAACTTCTCCCGCCCGAATTGTGGGGTTGTAAGTGACCTGGAGCGAGGCCTTACATCGCCCGGCGCGGCTTTAAATGGCCGTGGGACTTGCTAGCGCCCGCCGGGGGCTCCAACATCAAGACCTGGAGCAGGGCCTTACATCGCCCGGCGCGGCTTTAAACGGCCGTGGGACTTTCTAGCGCCCGCTGGGGGCTTTGACTTTCAGTTTGGCATCGGGAGAAGAATGGAGAGCAGGGGAGAGACAAGACTTTGCCTTCCATCACAGTGAGGAGGAGGTTCACTGTGTGGATTGTGTTGGTGTGTGTCTTGGTTCTTTTCTTGTTGTATGGCTGCGGGAACCAAATTTCGTTTGAACTTCATGTGAGGTTTGAATGGCAAATAAATGGTAGGTAGATAAAAATACTGGAGAAACTCAGCGGGTGCAGCAGCATCTATGGAGCGAAGGAAATAGGCAACGTTTCGGCCCGAAACCCTTCGGGTTTCGACCCAAAACGGTGCCTATTTCCTTCAGGTTTCGGCCCGAAACGTTGCCTATTTCCTTCACTCCATAGATGCTGCTGCACCAGCTGAGTTTCTCCAGCATTTTTGTCTACCTTCGATTCTCCAGCATCTGCAGTTCCTTCTTAGACAAATAAACAGTATTGTATTGTGGGCCCATCTTCGATTTGAACCAGCTTCTGCAGTTCTTTCCTACACAACTACTGGAAAATCAGGAAAAGCAAGATTGACGAAGCACTATGTGTGACCAGTGGGCATGTGGACCTACAAGCATCGTGAATCTAATAAACCCTGGAACTCGTTAAATGTAGAGTGAGTGGAGAAACGGAATACATTGATATTAAAATAACATGATAGCACATCAAAGCAAGTCTAACAATGGCACGGCAATCAACTCCACCCAGCTGGCTTGAAGAAGCAACTTGGAACAGACCCTGTACATTACATTTAATATCCAGTTATATATATATATATATAAGTATAATATATATATATATATATAAGTATAAAGTTGTGGAACACTGTATCCTGAAGGGATGCAACAATTAGACTGTTGATAGTAAAGACAGATCAGATTTTATATATGTGTGTGTGTGTGTGTGTGTGTGTGTGTGTGTGTGTGTGTGTGTGTGTGTGTGTGTGTGTGTGTGTGTGTGTGTGAGTGATCATAGGATTGAGTTGGTCAGCGATGGAACACATTGTTTTAAATGCCTCCAGCCTGAACGACCCGGGGGCTCGGGAGACTGCGGAGCTGCGGACTCACCATCGTCGGGGGTGGCCGGCCTCGGAGCGTGGGGAGCGGCGGTGACTCGCTGCTGCGACTCGACTCCTGGGGCTCGGAGGCTCCAGCAACGCAGCCGCAGCCGCAGGTCCGGTGGACTGTGACATCGGGAGCTCGCGGGTCTGGGAGGAGAGAGAGAGACCGCTTCCCGGAGCTCCCGCAACGCGACTTCTCCAGCCCGTGTCGCGGGGTTGGAACAACCCGGACCGGGACCGTACATCACCCGGCGCGGCTTCACGGCCGTGGGACTCACCATCGCCCGTGGGGGTTCCAACCTTGGACTTTCAGACCGGGAGCGGGGCCGTAAATCGCCCCGCGCGGCCTAAAATGGCCGTGGGACTCATCATCGCCCGCCTGGGGCTTGGACATCGGGAGAGACACGGAGAACAGGGGAGAGAAAAGACTTGCCTTCCATCACAGTGGCTTCACTGTGATGGATGTTTGTGTGAATTTAATTATGTGTATGTCTGTAAGACAGTGTCTTTGTTTGTATGGCTGTGGAAACAACATTTCGTTTGAGTCTCACTGGGGCTCAAATGATAATAAATTTGTATTGTATTGTAAATGTCCTCTGGTTAGAAGCAGCGTAAAGCTACACATATTATTCCTTGACACTGAAATATACTTTCCAATACGCCACGATCACATATCTTATGTTTCTCAGGCAAGTTCCTTATTTTCTCACTTACTTAGACTTAGTTCCTCCCACACTATTGAGTGCATTGGGCAGCAAGCTTTTGCCATTCTGTTTGGTTATGTTGTGGTAACACTGTAGTTTATGCTTAAGAAGGAACTGCAGACGCTGGAAAAATCGAAGCAGGACAAAAATGCTGGAGGAACTCAGCGGGTGAGGCAGCATCTGTGGAGCGAAGGAATAGGTGACGTTTCGGGTCGAGACCCTTCTTCAGACTGATGTGGGGGTGGGGGGTGGGGGGGGCGGGAAGAAGAAAGGAAGAGGCGGAGACAGTGGGCTGTGGGACAGCTGGGAAGGGGAGAGGAAAGAAGGAAAAAGCAGGGACTACCTGAAATTGGAAAAGTCAATATTCATACAGTGGGTAAACTCCCCAAGCGATTTATGAGGTGCTGCTCCTCCAATTTGCGGTGGGACTCACTCTGGCCATGGAAGAGGCCCAGGACAGAAAGTTTCCATAGCAGGTTTTGTGTTTTTACGGGGTAGGGGTCCTAGCCCTACGCCCAACCCTCCTCCTTTGTCCGAGCTTGGGCCCGGCACTGGCTTGGGGGGTCCGTAACCAGAGGCGGAGTTCTATATTTTCTCCCATGTCCCAAATGTTGCAGAGGATTGAAGACTTTCATTTACTTTTTACATATTATGGATGCTGGGAGTAATAACGTCATTCTGGAACATAGAACATACAACATAGAACAGTACTGGCCCTTCGGACCACAATGTCTGTGCTGAACATGATGTCAAGACCAACTATCTGCTTGCTGCCCAATGCACTTATCTGCTTTCACATAACTTATGTACCTCTATTCCCAACATATCCATGCGCCTAGTCTCTGAAATGCCACTATCATATCTGCCTCCACCCCCACCACTTGCGCTGAGTTCCAGGCACCCACCACCCTCCGTAAAAACTTTCCCCTAACATCTCCTTTAAACTTTGCCCCTCTCACCTTAAAGTTACGTGTCCTCTGGTATTTGATTTTTCCATTCCTGGGAAAAAGGTTCTGACTGTCTACCCTGTCAGGTGGCTCCGTCAGCGATGGCAGCCTCGCCAACGGTCTGTCTGTCTTTTCGTCTTTTTTCTTATTGTTAGTATGTTTTAAAAAGTACTCGACCAAGTGGGACCCGTTGGGTCCTGTTCCCCCAATGCAATGTTCCACCACTCACCCATAGCCCCCAACTGCGCAGGCGCGGCAGACGGGTTCCCGTTGTGACGTGAGTTACGGCAACCCTCCCCCGACTGTCGTCCCTCTTCCTACCCCTATCCTCCTCCAATCCCCCTCGGGATAGGGGGGCGAGTGCCCTGCAGCCGGGGGAGGGGGAAGGTGAAGGCCGACAGTACCTGGCGTGGCCTCTTCCCGCCCCCGTCCCCGCACCAGCTCCAACCCCAGGGCCCAGGAGGGCAGTAATTAAAATAGAAGGAAACTTACACGTGGAGCCGTTGTGACGCCGTTGTGACGGTCTGAAATTGTGCAAAGGCCGCACTGAGGACCCGCGGGGTGTCCTTTGTGATGCCTGTCAGGTAAAGACAACAAGTGGCGGTGGGGTAAGTGGGAGCGCTGTTTTATTTTGTTTAAGTTTTAAGCGTCAATAACGTAAAATATGCCACCAATCTGAATGAAACTTGTTTAATTTACATCACAGGACAATGGTGAGTAAGGTAGGCAAAAAATTGTAGCGCTGTCATGTACCATTTTTGCGCAAATACAAATTGGGCAGACAAATGGACAAACAAACAAAATGAGAGTGTTTAGTAATATAGAAATTTGTTAATGTTCTCTGGTTTGTTTTATGTGGGTCGTATCTCTGGTCGCTCTGCGGCCGAACATCATGGAACTGGAGGCGTTACTCGGGACTGACTTTGCGCCCTACCGCAGGGCCGTGCACGTACCTTGCCTGGGATTGACGCTCTAACCGCGGCCTGCAGATTTCAACATCGAGGAGCTCGCAGTCTCGGGTAGAGACCGATGTCTGGAAGCTCCAAAGCCGCAGGAAGTTGGATTAGCCCCGAGCCGGAGTCTGATCGCCTGGCGCGGGGGAGCTGAGATCCCCCCCGATGCTGGAGCTTGATCACCCCGACACGGTGGGCCCGACCGTCGGCTACAGGAGCAAGAACGCCCCGTCAACGGACCAAGGTTCCCGAACGCGGGAAAACAAAGAAGGGAAGAGATTGAAAAGACTGAACAGCAAATCAAATTCCTCGCATGTTGCAAGAGATGCTTGGCTAATGACGTATGTTTACGATCCACGCTTCTCATGATATTGTATACCTCTCTCAGGTCTCCCTATAATCTCTGGTGTTCCAAGTCTGTCCAACCGCTCCCTGTAGCTGAAACCCTCTGATCCCGGCATCATTCTGGTGAACCCTCCTCTGCACCCTATCCAATGCCCCCACATGCTCCCTGTAATGGGGGTGACCAGAACTGCACGCAATACTCCAAATACATCCTGACCAAAGGGAACTGAAGAATATTTGCTGCCAAGGTATAAGATTATACACCAGCAAGACCTAATCTTCTGCTGGGCAACAAGATTATTTTAGCTATTGTTTAAGAAGGAACTGCAGATGCTGGAAAATCGAAGGTAGACAAAACAGCTGGAGAAACTCAAACAAGGGGACATGACTTGAGAATGAAGGGACTGAAGTTTACATAGAAACATAGAAACATAGAAATTAGGTGCAGGAGTAGGCCATTCGGCCCTTCGAGCCTGCACCGCCATTCAATATGATCATGGCTGATCATCCAACTCAGTATCCCGTACCTGCCTTCTCTCCATACCCCCTGATCCCCTTAGCCACAAGGGCCACATCTAACTCCCTCTTAAATATAGCCAATGAACTGGCCTCAACTACCCTCTGTGGCAGAGAGTTCCAGAGATTCACCACTCTCTGTGTGAAAAAAGTTCTTCTCATCTCGGTTTTAAAGGATTTCCCCTTTATCCTTAAGCTGTGACCCCTTGTCCTGGACTTCCCTAACATCGGGAACAATCTTCCTGCATCTAGCCTGTCCAACCCCTTAAGAATTTTGTAAGTTTCTATAAGATCCCCTCTCAATCTTCTAAATTCTAGAGAGTATAAACCAAGTCTATCCAGTCTTTCTTCATAAGACAGTCCTGACATCCCAGGAATCAGTCTGGTGAACCGTCTCTGCACTCCCTCTATGGCAATAATGTCCTTCCTCAGATTTGGAGACCAAAACTGTACGCAATACTCCAGGTGTGGTCTCACCAAGACCCTGTACAACTGCAGTAGAACCTCTCTGCTCCTATACTCAAATCCTTTTGCAATGAAAGCTAACATACCATTCACTTTCTTTACTGCCTGCTGCACCTGCATGCCTACCTTCAATGACTGGTGTACCATGACACCCAGGTCTCGCTGCATCTCCCCCTTTCCCAATCGGCCACCATTTAGTTTATAGTCTGCTTTCCTGTTTTTGCCAACATGAGGGGGAACTTCTTTACTCAGAGAGTGGTGGCTGTGTGGAATGAGCTTCCAGTGAAGGTGGTGGAGGCAGGTTCGTTTTTATCATTTAAAAATAAATTGGATAGTTATATGGATGGGTAGGGAATGGAGGGTATGGTCTGAGCGCAGGTATATGGGACTAGGGGAGATTATGTGTTCGGCATGGACTAGAAGGGTCGAGATGGCCTGTTTCCGTGCTGTAATTGTTATATGGTTATATGGTTATATGGGTGCAGCAGCATCTATGGAGCGAAGGAAAAAGGCAAAGTTTTGGGCCGAAACTTGAAGGAAATAGGCAACGTTTCGGGCCGAAATCCTTCTGGAAATAGGCAACGTTCCAGTCTTTCTTCATAAGACAGTCCTGACATCCCAGGAATCAGTCTGGTGAACCTTCTCTGCACTCCCTCTATGACACAAAGTGCTGGAGTAACTCAGCGGGACAGGCAGCATCTCTGGAGGAAAAGGAATGGGCGACGTTTTGGGTCGAGACCCTTCTTCAGACTGCCAGTAGATCACCAGTCAGCACTACAGCCGACACTGTTTAAAGCTGAAAATAACAAGCACTCTGGTGCTAAACGGAACTGCGTTCAATAAAACCACTTGTTAGACCCCTCGAGCAGTGTCAACAAATGACAGAATTTAATTCTGTAATTTTCTAATAAATTCAGCAGCTGTGGTAACACCGTGACTTCCCGGATCATGGCTGGTCCTGTGAAACCGCAGTGGAAGACAAGAGTGGAGCACAAGCCGAGATCTTTTCCAGAATGTGCACTATTCACCTCGGGCAAGGATTTCCTCTCTATAATCCCCACAGTAATTATTCACCATGATTCTGTCATCTTCATAAAATGGATCGGACAAAATCCTTTTATATTTCATTATTCAAAAAGGCAACAATAAATTAATGTTCATAAGAGATAGGAGCAGAATTAGGCCATTCGGCCCATCACGTCTACTCCGCCATTCAATCATGGCTGATCTATCTCTCCCTCTCAATCCCATTCACCTGCCTTCTCTCCACAACCCCTGGTGCCCGTATCTGTCCATCTCTGCCTTAAATTTGTCCACTGACTTGGCCTCCACAGCCTTCTGTGGCATAGAATTCCACAGATTCACCACCCAATCCACCACTCATATCATGAGGACAAAAACTGTGAAGGAGAGAGTCGGTCTGATCTATCTTCTACCTCAGTGCAGACCCTTGAACTATTGTTAATCGGAGTTTACTTGACTTTATATCACAAAAAGTTATTCCTTGTATCCTGTATCTGTACACTGTGGACAACTCGATTGTAATCGTGTGTAATCATTCACAGAACCTTGGTATAGGTGATCAGAAACTAAATTAAAGTAAAGTAAACTAAACTAAACTAACTAAACTAACTAAACTAGCCTAAACTAGCCTAACTAAACTAATTAAACTAACTAACTAACTAAACTAAACTAAACTAACTAAACTAATTAAACTAAACTACACTAACTGAACTAAACTAACTAAACTGACTAAACTAACTAACTAAACTAAACTAAACTAAACTAAACTAAACTAAACTAAACTAACTAACTAAACTAACTAAACTAAGCTAAGCTAAGCTAAGCTAAGCTAAACTAACTAAACTAAACAAAGCTAAACTAAACTAACTAAACAAACTAACTAAACTAAACTAACTGAACTAAACTAAACTAAACTAAACTAAACTAAACTAAACTAAACTAAACTAAACGAACTAACTAACTAACTAAACTAACTAACTAAACTAACTAAACTAACTGAACTAACTGAACTAAACTAACTAAACTAACTAACTAACTCAACTAAACTAACTAAACTAAACTAAACTTAACTAAACTATCGTGTGAACTCCACCATCAGTGATAAACAGCAGTGTCTATTCTTCCTGTGTACATCTACCCAGTACTCGAATCTGCTGCTGCCTCATAGAATCTCAGACCAACAGCAGGGAACCAGAGCATGTCTACCCATCTCACCCATGTACTACAGAGGGTACAGATACGGGAATAACCCATGTGGCCTGCACCATTTGCTGGCGTCAGGTGCATATGCCTCTGTGCCTCTCAGATCCAACGTGCCATCCAAACAATTTGGATTTGGATTCAACACCTTTTTTATTTATAATTTTCTTTCAACAGCGGTGGACAACTCAGATTTATTGCATGTTCCTGGCAGTTCATTTGTTGCTCTTTAGTGGGATTTATTCCTAACTTTCTTGTTTTACTTCACTTTACAGATACATCAGGAAAGTGGCCCTTCGGCCCACCGAGTCCATGCCAACCATTGATCACCCGTACACACTAGTTCTATGATATCCCACTTTCACACACAAGGGGGTAATTTACAGAGGACAATGAACCTACAAACCTGCACGTCTTTGTGATGTGGGAGGAAAGCGGAGAACCCGGGGTAAACCACGCGGTCACGGAGAGAACGTGCAAACTGCGCACAGAGGTAGTGGACCCGAAACGTCACCCATTCCTTCTCTCCAGAGATGCTGCCTGTCCCGCTGAGTTACTCCAGCACTTTGTGTCTATCTTCAGTTTAAACCAGCATCTGCATTCCTTCCCACACATCCTACCAGATAGGCAAACCTGCATTTGTCAAGGTTCAAGGTTTCAAAATCAGTTTATCGTTGTACTTCAGTGCACGTGACAATAAACTAAACTCAGACGGTTCCCAGTCTGAAGAAGGGTCTCGACCCGAAACGTCACCCATTCCTTCACTCCAGAGATGCTGCCTGTCCCGCTGAGTTACTCCACTTTGAATTATACCTGCAGTCAATCGATATATCTAACGCACTTATCAGGAGAGTCGTTACCCATAGATTTCTAACAGCTCATTTTAATTAACCCTGAAGCAATATTTGATTAATATTATGGTATTAAGTAATTTGAAAAATGAGTCACCCTAAAATTCAATATGATTATTGTGTCATTAAACGTTAGTCCACCCAAAATTCAATGCGATAGACAATAGGTGCAGGAGTAGGCCATTCGGCCCTTCGAGCCAGTACTGCTCATTGTGACATTATTCAACTACACTCATTGTATGACATGCTACTTATTGATTTTGAAGAAGTGTCTCGACCCGAAACGTCACCTATTCCTTCGCTCCATAGATGCTGCCTCACCCGCTGAGTTTCTCCGGTATTTTTGTCTATCTGCGTCAGATATATTTACATTGTCATCTCTTCATATAGAGTATATAGGAAGTTTAGGATGACACTGAACTTTGTGTGCAGTCTAGGGATTATCCTTGCCA
Organism: Leucoraja erinaceus; assembly: GCF_028641065.1. Lineage (NCBI taxonomy): Eukaryota > Metazoa > Chordata > Chondrichthyes > Rajiformes > Rajidae > Leucoraja > Leucoraja erinaceus. The sequence goes on from NC_073394.1 coordinate 1,073,529, forward strand.
AAGCACAACTAAAGGTTAATCTAATATCAAAGAAAATTGCAGATGAACAAAGTGCAGAGTGGCTAAAGTTTTAATGAAGATCCTTCACAATTAATTAATTCTAGATTTGTGCAGCAACTTGCTACAGTCTTCAATGATAAATTTTCTTCGCACAGCTTATGGAATAATTTTTGACGAAGGAATTTTCATTTTGCCTGATGTCAGTCCCATGTCAAGTGCCAGATGTCAGGGTCTCTGCGCCAACTTTAAAGCAAAGCCTTCCCCAGGCCCCTGCTGCTCTCTAAGCCTCTCTATTTGGAGTTCTTCACTACACGCACGGGGCTCCCGACTTCTCCGCAAATTCCTCAGCACCCCCTTCCAAACTTCCTGCACCTTCGTACAAAGTTGGAATGAAACCTCCCTCTCCATTCCCTCTTTGAGTTTGAGGACGAGCGAGACATGGGTCTTATGCAGACAATGTTAGTGTACCAACCTCCCTCCCCCACCCCCACCCCAACCCACTCTCAAAGCATCACTATTAAAGCAAACCATCTGCCTATTAACATATACCAGGCTATTAAAAAACCCATTACGGTTCTATAGAAGATGCATTTTATATTTTACGAGCTAATAAATATTAAAATTACACAATGAAACGGGTTCAATTGGATGGATTATTGCCCTGTTCTGTTATTAATTTTGTGATTACAAACCAGCTGAACCAATGAGACGGCCATTCTGATCCCACCCCAACATGCTTGAAATTCTTCAACCATTTTGTTCAACATTCACATGAGCAGTTGTATATATTTTCAATATGTTTAGTAATCTTTCATCATGGGTGTATTTTCTTTATCTGCAAGGCATGTAGTGACTGATAAACTAAACAACCACTTTCACACTTGGAACAGCTGCAGGCATCAGCTGTTTGGTCTTGCCAAAAGCATTTCGCTGCCCATGTTTAATGTTCTAAAAAAAAACCTCCTTTGGTCTCATTCTGCTTCATAAGATCATAGGATGTTAGAGAGAGTAGACCCTAATGGTATCAAGGGCTATGGGGAGAAGGCAGGAACGGGGTACTGATTGTGGATGATCAGCCAATGATCACAGTGAATGGCGGTGCTGGCTCGAAGGGCCGAATGGCCTACTCCTGCACCTATTTTCTATGTTTCTATTTTCTATAAGGGATAGGGGTAGAATTAGACCATTTGGCCCATCAAGTCTATTCTGTCATCCAATCATGGCTGATCTATCTCTCCCTCCTAACCCCCCCCCCCCTCTCTCTGCCTTCTCCCCATAACCCCCGACACCCGTACTAATCAAGAATCTATCTATCTCTGCCTTAAAAATATCCACTGACTTGGCCTCCACAGCCGTCTGTGGCAAAGAATTCCACAGATTCACCACCCTCTGACTAAAGAAATTCCTCCTCATCTCCTCCCTAAATGAACGTCCTTTAATTCTGAGGCTGCGACCTCTAGTCCTTGACTCTCCCACAAGTGGAAATATCCTCTCCACGTCCACTCTATCCAAATCATGGGTGATTTGCAGTCTAATGGCCAGGTAGTGTAAGCTAATGGGAGCTGCAGCCCCATACAGTCTGGTCAGTGTGGAGAGGGCAAGTGTAGAAGAAAGCCCATCATCTCATTGGTTTACCTGTGCGACATTGTTTAGCAAACCAGCTGTGAATCCAGTGGGGTTTGAACCAACCAGATGTGTACACAGTGGTGACTGGCAGATGTGGACAGGCTTGATATCTGTTTGGGAATCCGGCATTTTAATACCTAAATGATGAAACCCCCGACACTCCCTGTGGTCAGACACAAGATGCTGGAGGAATTTCTTTAGTCAGAGGGTGGTGAATCTGTGGAATTCTTTGCCACAGACGGCTGTGGAGGCCAAGTCAGTGGATATTTTTAAGGCAGAGATAGATAGATTCTTGATTAGTACGGGTGTCAGCGGAGAAGGCAGGAGAATGGGGTTAGGAGGGAGAGATAGATCAGCCATGATTAAATGGCGGAGTAGACTTGATGGGCCGAATGGCCTAATTATATTCTTATCACTTATGACCGTATGATCTTATGAATTCAGCGGAACAGTCAGTATCTCATGAGAAGAAATGGGCAACGTTTTCGGGTCAAGACCCTTCAGACTGGACCTAAAACGTCACCCATTCCTTCTCTCCACAGATGCTGCCTGACCTGCTGAGTTACTCCAGCACTCTGTGAAACGTCACCTATCCATGTTCTCCACAGATGCTGCCTGGCCCGCTGAGTTACTCCAGCACTCTGTGAAACGTCACCTATCCATGTTCTCCACAGATGCTGCCTGACCCGCTGAGTTACTCCAGCACTCTGTGAAACGTCACCTATCCATGTTCTCCACAGATGCTGCCTGACCCGCTGAGTTATGGTGCAGCAGCATCTATGGAGCGAAGGAAATAGGCAACGTTTCGGGGCCGAAATCCTTATGGAAATAGGCAACGTTTCGGGCCGAAACCCTTCCGGGTTTCGGCCCGAAACGTTGCCTATTTCCTTAGCTCCATAGATGCTGCCTGACCCGCTGAGTTACTCCAGCACTGTGTTATACGGTATAAAGCAGCATCTGCAGTTCATTCCTAGACCCACTGTGGTTAAATGTCAAAGGCTGTAAGGCAGTGTTTTGTTAGTTGAGAAAATGCATGCTTTGTAAATTCAGATTAACGACAGCACTGACATGCATGATTGCTGCAGATTAACGACAGTACTGACATGCATGGTTGTTGCAGATTATCTGACGAGACTAAACGCGCAGAGTTAATTATGAACTGCAGGCATGTTTTCCATAAGTTGCGTTGCGATTGTCGATTGCAGATGTCCCGATGGAACATGTTCATCGCCCACTCTAACACATCGTAAAATGGAATCAAATTTACTGATAGGATTGGATGTCCAATTAAAAGGTGAATTTTTGAAGCAGCCTTCAGCGACGGCTCTTAAAGAATGGGCAGCCACGTTATTGAGCACAGGATGCCCGTGCAAGTGAAGAGAGGGCTGATGTAGACCCGATGGGCCGAATGGCCTCATTCTGTTCCTATGCCTTGTGAACCTACAAAATCAATTATCAGTACTCCACACCCAGGCAGTTAAAAGGAAAGCCAACCTCATTACACAGGATCCCACCCACCCCCTCCACAAGTCTTTCCAACTTCTGCCATCAGGCCGCCGATATAAAGTCCCCCTATCCAAGAAAAACATCCACAAAAACTCATTCATACCCATTGCCATAAACAGCTTAAATAAAAAATGAACAATGGACAAATTAACCCTGACGCATTGTCACTTTACACGTATCCACAACTTTTATCTTGTCTATTTTTACAGTTTTTAATCTTTATATTTGCTCTTAAGATCGATACACACTGTGTGTGTGCTCGCAGAAATCTGTGTTGTGTGACTGCTTATCAGTACATTGTCCTGTCTGTATGTTGTGCCATGTCAAAGAAGATTTTCTGTTACGACAGACAATAAAGTTTTCTGAAGCTGAATCTGAATTATTTAAAAGAAGTTCAATAAATATTTTAAAAACTTTGTGGTAAAGAGCAAGGGGGAGGTGGGATGTACTGAAATCTTTTTCTGAGAGGCAGCATCTCAATAGTGGGCTGAATGGCCTTCGTGCTGTGGTATAATTCAGTGTGACTTGTATACACTATTGTGTTCAGTATACCACATACCGCATTGCTTTTCTTTACAGACCAAAAGTTTCCTGTACTCGCCGTTAATCCATACACTTGTTTCCGTTCCGGACGATGCGGTGTGATCTTTAGTTCAGTGTAGTTTATTGTCCCGTGTACCGAGGTACAGTGAAAAGCTTTTGTTGCGTGCTAACCAGTCAGAGGAAAGACAATACATGATTACAATCGAGACGTCCACAGTGCACAGATACAGGATAAAGGGAATAACGTTTAGTGCAAGGTAAAGTCCAGTAAAGAACGATAAAAGATAGTCCGAGGGTCTCCAATGAGGTAGATGGGAGGTCAGGATCGCACCAGAGCTTCAGGTCAAGAGCGTTTTATTGTCATGTGTGTCCCAGATAGAACAATGACATCTTACTTGTGACAGCACAACACAATGTATAAATAATGTAAACAGTATCATAAATGAGAGAGAAAGTTCAGTGTGTGTGTATATATATATGTGCAAACTCACATCTGCACGCACGCACGCACACGTACACATAAAAAACAAACAATAACAGCGCAACTTTTCAACTTATAGTTTAAACATCTTAGCTGAACGTTTATCTTTTTAAATAGACAATAGGTGCAGGAATAGGCCATTCGGCCCTTCGAGCCAGCACCGCCATTCAATGTGATCATGGCTGATCATCCCCAATCAGTACCCCGTTCCTGCCTTCTCCCCATATCCCCTGACTCTGCTATTTTTAAGAGCCCTATCTAGCTCTCTCTTAAAAGCATCCAGAGAACCGGCCTCCACCGCCCTCTGAGGCAGAGAATTCCACAGACTCACAACTCTCTGTAAGAAAAAGTCTCCATTCTCCAGTTTCCATTCCTCGTCTCCATTCTAAATGGCTTACCCCTTATTCTTAAACTGTGGCCCCCGGTTCTGGACTCCCCCAACATGGGGAACATGTTTCCTGCCTCTAGCGTGTCCAAACCCTGAATAATCTTATATGTTTCAATGAGATTCCCTCTTATCCTTCTAAACTCCAGAATTGGTGCCAGTATGTTGTATGGAACATACAGCCATAAGATAAGCACTGCGCACCTGCATCAGGGAGCATGTTCTGGATGAGGCTCTGGGATGAAGGATGATCAGGCTGCGTATCTTTGCTTCCACGACGTTACGGCTGGGAAAATGCTGCGTTGAATCATGAACCGTTAGAAAATCTCCTTTTTGACTCCCACTCTGCACTCTCTGTAATGAATTGTGCAGAGCAGTTCCTGCTGACATGAAAAAGCTTCAACATTCAGACAGACCGGCTGATGATCAGTTCCACATTTCCACAACAGACGGAGACAAAACGTGGAATGAAACGCCAACGTCAGATGCCAAGCTTCAGAAAGTTTATCTTCTTTAATATGAGAGGGAGAGAGAGAGAGAGGGAGAGTGTGTATGGGAGGAAACCAAAGATCTCAGAGAAAGCCCACGTGGTCACTGGGAGAACGTCCAAACTCAGTACAGACGGGACCCGTAGTCGGGATCGAACCCGGGGTCTCTGGCGCTGCAAGTGCTGTAAAGGGCCTGTCCCACTTGGGCGTCATTTGCGTGTCATTTACGCAACATCATTTACGCGCCGTGACCCACACGTGGTGCGTGCATTACCTGTGCATGGGGGTGTGGTCACGCATGGCGCCCCAGGATTTAGGGATTCACAAAATCTTCGCAAATGACACCAAGTGGGACAGGCCCTTGAGGCAGCAACTCTACCGCTGCGCCACCGTGCCGCTCCGTGAATAATTTGAGAGAATCCAAGTTCCCTGTACAATCAGCTGGGATAGGCAACAAGCGAGGGGTTGCAACATGTCATCATTCACTAATGTACAACTTTGTACCCGGTTTAGTTTCATTTCTATCAACTACCGCAGAGTTTGGGGATGTTTTGCCTGTCGTCACCTGATAACAAATGAGTTTAGCGCATTCCTCGTGGGTTATTGCAGGCTGCCGCAGGTCACCAGAGACAACGCTTTGATGTCCCAACAGCCTGACATGTAGCAGACAAATAAACGTCACCGTGTCTGTAGAATTAATTATTTCACCTCCTGCCCGTACAATTAATTGTTAAATCACCTCCAATGCCCTTAAAGTGATCACGATAAAGTCATGTAACGCCGTGACCAGTTAGATCCGGCTCGTCAACTTTCATCTACAGGGCCATCAGAGAATAATTGACGTGGGCGTGGGGTGTGTGGGGGTGGGGTGTGTGGGGGTGGGGTGTGTGGGGGTGGGGTGTGTGGGGGTGGGGTGTGTGGGGGTGGGGGTGTGTGTGGGGGGGGGTGTGTGGGGGTGGGGGGGGGTGTGGTGGTGTGTGTGGGTGTGGGGGTGTGAGGGTGTGGGGGGGGGTGTGTGGGGGGGGGTGTGTGTGGGGGAGGGTGTGTGGGGCGTGGGTGTGTGGGGGTGGGGGTGGGGTGTGTGGGGGGGGGGGGTGTGTGGAGGTGGGGGGGTGGGGTGTGTGGGGGTGGGGTGTGTGGGGGTGGGGAGTGTGGGGGTGGGGAGTGTGGGGGTGGGGGTGTGTGGGGGTGGGGAGTGTGGGGGTGGGGAGTGTGGGGGTGGGGAGGAGGGGGGTGGGGAGTGTGGGGGTGGGGGTGGGGGTGTGTGGGGGTGGGGAGTGTGGGGGTGGGGAGTGTGGGGGGGGGGGAGTGTGGGGGTGGGGGGGGGGGTGTGTGGGGGTGGGGAGTGTGGGGGGGGGGGAGTGTGGGGGGTGGGGGTGGGGTGTGTGGGGGGGGGGGGGGGGGGGGGGGGGGGGGTGTGGGGTGGGGGGGGAGTGTGGGGGGGTGGGGTGTGTGGGGGTGGGGGAGTGTGGGGGTGGGGAGTGGTGGGGGTGGGGAGTGTGGGGGTGGGGTGTGTGGGGGTGGGGAGTGTGGGGTGGGGGTGGGGAGTGTGGGGGTGGGGGGTGTGTGGGGGTGGGGTATGTGGGGGTGGGGGTGGGGAGTGTGGGGGTGGGGTGTGTGGGGGGGGGGTGGGGAGTGTGGGGGTGGGGGTGTGTGGGAGGGTGTGTGGGGGGGTGTGTGGGGGTGGGGAGTGTGGGGGTGGGGGGGGGTGGGGGTGTGGGGTGTTGGGGGTGGGTGGGGGTGTGGGGTGGGGAGTGTGGGGGTGGGGGTGGGGTGTGGGGGGTGGGGAGTGTGGGGAGTGTGGGGGTGGGGGGGGGGGGTGGGGTGAGTGGGGTGGTGGGGGTGGGGGGTGTGTGGGTGGGGGTGGGGAGTGTGGGGGTGGGGGTGGGGTGTGTGGGGGTGGGGAGTGTGGGGGTGGGGGGGTGGGGGTGTGGGGGGCTGGTGGTGTGGGGGTGGGTGCGGGGGTGGGGGGGGGCGTGGGGTGGGGGTGTGGTGATGGTGGGGGTGTGGGGGGGTGGGTGGGGGTGCGGGTGGGGGTGGGGGTGTGGGTGTGTGGGGGTGGGGGTGGGTGGTGTGGGGGGGTGGGGTGTGTGGGGGTGGGGAGTGTGGGGGTGGGGAGGTGGGGGTGGGGGGTGGGGGGTGGGGTGTGTGGGGGTGGGGGTGTGTGGGGGTGGGGTGTGTGGGGGGGTGGGGTGTGTGGGGGTGGGGGTGTGTGGGGGGGGGGGGTTTGGGGTGTGTGGGGGTGGGGTGTGTGGGGGTGGGGTGTGTGGGGGTGGGGAGTGTGGGGGTGGGGAGTGGGGGTGGGGGGGGGGTGGGGTGTGTGGGGGTGGGGGTGTGTGGGGGGGTGGGGGTGGGGTGTGTGGGGGTGGGGGTGGTGTGTGGGGGTGGGGAGTGTGGGGGTGGGGAGTGTGGGGTGGGGGGTGGGGTTGTGTGGGGGTGGGGGTGGGGTGTGTGGGTGGGGGTGGGGGAGTGTGGGGGTGGGGTGTGTGGGGGTGGGGGTGGGGAGTATGGGGGTGGGGGTGTGTGGGGGGTGGGGAGTGCGGGGGTGGGGAGTGTGGGGGTGGGGGTGGGGAGTGTGGGGGTGGGGGGGGTGTGTGGGGGTGGGGAGTGTGGGGGGTGGGGAGTGTGGGGGGTGGGGAGTGTGGGGGTGGGGGTGGGGTGTGTGGGGGTGGGGGGGTGGGGTGTGTGGGGGGGGGGAGTGTGGGGTGGGGGTGGGGAGTGTGGGGTGGGGGTGGGGGTGTGTGGGGGTGGGGGTGGGGAGTGTGGGGGTGGGGTGGGGAGTGTGGGGGTGGGGGAGTGTGGGGGTGGGGGTGGGGTGTGTGGGGGTGGGGGTGGGGTGTGTGGGGGGGTGGGGAGTGTGGGGTGGGGGGTGGGGAGTGTGGGGTGGGGGTGGGGTGTGTGGGGGGGTGGTGGGTGGGGGGTGTGGGGGGTGTGTGGGGGTGGGGGTGGGGTGTGTGGGGGGGGGGGGGGTGGTGGGGGTGGGGGTGGGGGTGGGGGTGGGGGTGGGGGTGTGGGGGTGGGGGTGGGGGTGTGGGGGGTGGGGTGTGTGGGGGTGGGGGTATGTGGGGGTGGGGGGGGGGTGTGTGGGGGTGGGGTATGTGGGGGTGGGGGTGGGGAGTGTGGGGTGGGGTGTGTGGGGGTGGGGTATGTGGGGGTGGGGGTGGGGTGTGTGTGGGGTGGGGGGGTGGGGGTGTGTGGGGGGGGGGTGTGTGGGGGGGGGGGTATGTGGGGGTGGGGGTGGGGAGTGTGGGGGTGGGGTGTGTGGGGGTGGGGTATGTGGGGGTGGGGGTGGGGTGTGTGGGGGTGGGGGTGGGGGGTGTGTGGGGGTGGGGTGTGTGGGGGTGGGGTGTGTGGGGGTGGGGTGTGTGGGGGTGGGGGTGGTGTGGGGGGGGGGGTGTGGGGGGGTGGGGTGTGTGGGGGTGGGGGGGGGGTGGGGTGTGTAGGGATGGGGCAGGACTGCATGCACGTGTGTCACTTCAGCCTCTGTACATAGTTGCCAGTGGGGCTAAAGTGAATGTGGTGCGAGATGAGACTGGGACGCTCGGCTCACTCAGGGCCGGCTCGGCTGCAGTTTCACACACTGTGGTCGTGCCGCACCATAATCTGTATCAGGCCCAGACCCAGACTCCTGACACATTCCCAAGGTCAAATAACTTGCATTATCGATGAGGTGAGAATGGATCAATAATGTAGCAGCGGGGATTTTCCTGCTTTCACAGTTGTTATTTAGTACAAGGGAAAAAGAGAGAGAAGGAGAGACAGAGAGAGAAAAAGAGAGAGAAAGAGAGAAAGAGTGAGAGAGAAAGTGAGAGGGAGAAAGAAGGAGAGAGAGAGAGAGAGAGAGAGAGAGGAAGAGGAATAATTGAAAACTTTGGAGAGAACCATATGATTGTGCTTTAACAGCATGGATTAATAGACAATAGGTGCAGGAGGAGGCCATTCGGCCCTTCGAGCCAGCACCGCCATTCACTGTGATCATGGCTGATCATCCCCAATCAGTACCCCGTTCCTGCCTTCTCCCCATATCCCCCGACTCCACTATCTTTAAGAACCCTATCTAGCTCTCTCTTGAAAGTATCCAGAGAACCGGCCTCCACCGCCCTCTGAGGCAGAGAATTCCACAGACTCACAACTCTCTGTGTGAAAAAGTGTTTCCTCGTCTCCATTCTAAATGGCTTACCCCTTATTCTTAGAAACATAGAAACATAGAAAATAGGTGCAGGAGTAGGCCATTCGGCCCTTCGAGCCTGCACCGCCATTCAATATGACCATGGCTGATCATCCAACTCAGTATCCTGTACCTGCCTTCTCTCCATACCCCCTGATCCCTTTAGCCACAAGGGCCACATCTAACTCCCTCTTAAATATAACCAATGAACTGGCCTCAACTACCTTCTGTGGCAGAGAATTCCACAGATTCACCACTCTCTGTGTGAAAAATGTTGAAACATATAAGATTGTTAAGGGTTTGGACACGCTAGAGGCAGGAAACATGTTCCCGATGTTAGGGGAGTCCAGAACCAGGGGCCACAGTTTAAGAACTGGAATTTAGAAGATTGAGGAGGGATCTTATAGAAACTTACAAAATTCTTAAGGGGTTGGACAGGCTAGATGCAGGAAGATTGTTCACGATGTTGGGGAAGTCCAGGACAAGGGGTCACAGCTTAAGGATAAGGGGGAAATCCTTTAAAACTGAGATGAGAAGAACTTTTTTCACACAGAGAGTGATGAATCTCTGGAACTCTCTGCCGCAGAGGGTAGTCGAGGCCAGTTCATTGGCTATATTTAAGAGGGAGTTAGATGTGGCCCTTGTGGCTAAGGGGATCAGAGGGTATTGAGAGAAGGCAGGTACGGGATACTGAGTTGGATGATCAGCCATGATCTTATTGAATGGCGGTGCAGGCTCGAAGGGCCGAATGGCCTACTCCTGCACCTAATTTCTATGTTTCTATGTTTCTGTCCATGCTACATTTCTGTCCTCATGTTAATACACATCTGCCACTACACTGAAACACCACTGAAACTTTAACAAACTAACGTCTGGAGTAATGAAGTGGCAATAATTGTGGGGCAAGGTAAACGGAGCTGGGGGCCTCCCCTTCACGCTGCTAGCTGTCATGTTCAACAGGTCAAGGTTCAGGGGGAACATAAACTGTGGCATTCAGCTCCAAAGTGGCAGAATCAAGGTCACATCAGGGATGTAATGTTGTCGCAGCTTCATACACCGTCCCTGGACACGAGGGTGCGTGCAGTAAACCTCCACACTCGTTGTCAGAAGGACTTTACTGGGGCAGAAACTGCACTTTTCATCATCAAACTGCTCTGATGTTTCACATTGGTGATTTCTCAGACACAATGCTGTCTCCATCACCCAGTCGAGAGACTGCGCAGTGGGTGAAGACATGTCACGGAGGTTCACCATGGGACGTCTGGACATAGGCTCTTCGGCCCATCGAGTCAATGCTGACCATCGATCACACATTAGTTTTGTTTAGATTCATTTAGTTTAGTTTAGTTTCATTTCATTTCATGATCCGAAACGTCACCTATTTCTTTTCTCCAGAAATGCTGCCCGTCCCGCTGAGTTACTCCAGCTTTTTGTGTCTACAGTATCTTCGGTTTAAACCAGCACCTGTGGTTCATTCCTGCACTCACTGAAGCCAGTTATAAAGGCATGGTATCTGGCTTAAATGTACAAAAGCCCTCTCACTTACAGTGAGGGCTATAAAATAAATATTTGATATAAGTTCTTTGCATTCTTTGCGAGGAATGTAAGGCCCTTTCAGAAAAATGTGAAAGTAGTGAAGTTGAAAGTGTGCCTTTGAAATGTCCCTATTTTTCCACTTTCTCCCAAATCTCCCAGCTTTCATCCAGAAGTTTAATTAAAATGCCAGCATTCTTCAGTCACACAGAATGCCCGAGAGCTGGCCTCTAGAACTCTCATCTGTATCCTTCTCGAAGGAACAAAGAAAAGAATAATTCTTCTACATTTAATAACATCTAACTTTTAACTCTGGTGACATGTGTTAACTCACAGAGAATCGGACTCCATTTACAGATCACTTCTACATGTTGCCCCCGTGACCAGTGTCAAAAGAGACCACGTCTCATGTGCGACATCTCAAATAAAACTTTAAAATTTGTTGAATTCTTTGAGGTCAAACAATATCATTTTATAGTCAAACTATACAAAAGGTTCGCGGGACTTATTATCAATAGTTACAGCTGAATGTATCATGCTGTCAAAAGCTATTAATGTCACCTGTGGTTTGATATGTTTCAAATACTATAGTGTGTGATGATGTGTGACATATTAAAATATTTCCATTTTCTGATTTGGTTTTCTGATCACTTCCTTTGCTGTTTGTGCCCCCTCCCCTCTGCTGATGTACCTGCAGAAACATCACTTACAACCTTTTTTCATACAGAACTTTTTTCACACAGAGAGTGGTGAATCTCTGGAACTCTCTGCTGCAGAGGGTAGTCGAGGCCAGTTCATTGGCTATATTTAAGAGGGAGTTAGATGTGGCCCTTGTGGCTAAGGGGATCAGAGGGTATGGAGAGAAGGCAGGTACGGGATACTGAGTTGGATGATCAGCCATGATCATATTGAATGACGGTGCAGGCTCGAAGGGCCGAATGGCCTACTCCTGCACCTAATTTCTATGTTTCTATGTTTCTAACCTGTCTTTTCCTGCGATGATTTACCCCACAGATAGACACAAAATGCTGGAGTAACTCAGCGGGGCAGGCAGCATCTCTGGAGAGAAGGAATAGGTGACGATTCGGGTCGAGACCCTTCTTCAGACTGATTAGGGACGAGGGGAACGAGAGATACAGGCGGTGATGGAGAGAGATAAAGAACAATGAATGAAAGATATGCAGAAAAATAACAATGATAAAGGACACAGGCCATCGTCAGCTGTTTGTTGGGTGAAAACAAGAAGCCGGTGCAACTTGGGTGGGGGACGATAGACAGAGAGGGAATGCCGGGGTTACCTGAAGTGGGAGAAATCGATATTCATTCCATAGAAACATAGAAACATAGAAATTAGGTGCAGGAGTAGGCCATTCGGCCCTTCGAGCCAGCACCGCCATTCAATATGATCATGGCTGATCATCCAACTCAGTATCCCGTACCTGTCTTCTCTCCATACCCTCTGATCCCCTTAGCCACAAGGGCCACATCTAACTCCCTCTTAAATATAGCCAATGAACTGTGGCCTCAACTACCCTCTGTGGCAGAGAGTTCCAGAGATTCACCACTCTCTGTGTGAAAAATGTTCTTCTCATCTCAGTTTTAAAGGATTTCCACCTTATCCTTAAGCTGTGACCCCTTGTCCTGGACTTCCCCAACATCGGGAGCAATCTTCCTGCATCTAGCCTGTCCAACCCCTTAAGAATTTTGTAAGTTTCTATAAGATCCCCTCTCAGTCTCCTAAATTCTAGAGAGTATAAACCAAGTCTATCCAGTCTTTCTTCATAAGACAGTCCTGACATCCCAGGAATCAGTCTGGTGAACCTTCTCTGCACTCCCTCTATGGCAATAATGTCCATCCTCAGATTTGGAGACCAAAACTGTACGCAATACTCCAGGTGTGGTCTCACCAAGACCCTATACAACTGCAGTAGAACCTCCCTGCTCCTATACTCAAATCATTTTGCTATGAAAGCTAACATACCATTCGCTTTCTTCACTGCCTGCTGCACCTGCATGCCTACTTTCAATGACTGGTGTACCATGACACCCAGGTCTCGCTGCATCTCCCCTTTTCCTAGTCGAACCATTGGGCTGTAAGCTGCCCAAGCGAAATATGAGATGCTGTTCCTCCAATTTGCGTTTAGCCTCACTCTGACAATGGAGGAGACCGAGGACAGGAAGGTCAGTGTGGGAATGGGAAGGGGAATTAAAGTGTCCAGCAACCGGGAGATCAGGTTGGTCCAGGCGGGCTGTGCAAAGGTGTTCCCCGCAACAATCGACCAGTCTGCGTTTGGTCTCGCCAACAATGTATAAGAGTCCACATCTTGAACAACGGATGTGGTAGATACATAGAAATATAGAAACATAGAAAAATAGGTGCAGGAGTAGGCCATTCGGCCCTTCGAGCCAGCATCGCCATTCAATATGATCATGGCTGATCATCCAAAATCAGTATCCCGTACCTGCCTTTTCCCCATACCCCCTGACTCCGGTAACAGGTCGTCTGAAGAAAGGTCCTGACCTGAAACGTCACCTATCCATGTTCTCCACAGATGCTGCCTGACCCGCTGAGTTACTCCAGCACTCTGTGAAACGTCACCTATCCATGTTCTCCACAGATGCTGCCTGACCCGCTGAGTTACTCCAGCACTCTGTGAAATGTCACCTATCCATGTTCTCCACAGATGCTGCCTGACCCGCTGAGTTATGGTGCAGCAGCATCTATGAAGCTAAGGAAATAGGCAAAGTTTCGGGCCGAAACCCTTCTGGAAATAGAAACGTTACCTATTTCCTTAGCTCCATAGATGCTGCTGCACCCGCTGAGTTACTCCAGCACTCTGTGAAACGTCACCTATCCATGTTCTCCACAGATGCTGCCTGACCCGCTGAGTTACTCCAGCACTCTGTGTCTATCTTCGGTATAAACCAGCATCTGCAGTTCCTTCCTGCACACACGTGCCAATTGGATAAAGGGGTGAACAAATTAACCACTGACTGCAGCAACTTTCGCTTCGATGCCTTATCTGGTCATTTGTGTCGTTCTTGTCCATGGTGGTTAACATGAGAGGCTGAACATTTTCTTCAGATACCATTAATTGTGAAGTTGCTTTTCCGCAGAGCCAGTCTTGTTTGCTTAACCTCAATGTTATTTAGACTATTATTGTTACTGACAGAGCAAAGACATTAACTTAATTTGTTCAATAACATTGGGCTTGCAGAGGCATCAAAGGCTTCCCCAGGGACAGTGAGGTTTGGTCTGTAGACAGCCCTGATGAAAGGATCGCCAGCCTTTGTCTGAGGCTTGTCGTAGACTCAAGACTTCAAGCTCAGGCTCTGCCTGTGTTTCTGAGCATCGACGTCTCTCTTCAAAGGCATCGCACCTTGCCCACTGTCTGGTGGGATGCCTTGGACAGGGCAGGAGTTTATCTCCACACACACCAGCCACATGTATTCTCCCAGCCCCGTCTCATGGAGTGAGTGAGATTGCGGTGGCACTCCTTGCCTCCTGGGGTACCCCCCCTCTCTGAGCAGAGTAAATAAATAAACAACTCTCCTGAAGTCTTCGATTGCTGCAACTATGCGGCTCCAATTTCAAAGTCATTGTTGACGACCAAGTCTAGTGAAACATTAATAGATTTTAACTCCTCACTGTCCTGCTGTTCACTAAAAGTTTCCTCCCAAGATGACGGACTTTTTCCCCATCACTGCGCTATTTACAAAAGAAAAATAAATATTTATTTTATGTCTAAATTAATTAGTTCATTTAGCGGGTGCAGCAGCATCTATGGAGCGAAGGAAATAGGCAACGTTTCGGGCCGAAACGTTGCCTATTTCCTTCGCTCCATAGATGCTGCTGCAACCGCTGAGTTTCTCCAGCACTTTTGTCTACCTTCGATTTTCCAGCATCTGCAGTTCCTTCTTCAATAAATAAATAACGTTCACCAGACTGATTCCTGGGATGTCAGGACTGTCTTATGAAGAAAGACTGGATAGACTTGGTTTATACTCTCTAGAATTTAGGGGATTGAGAGGGGATCTTATAGAAACTTACAAAATTCTTAAGGGGTTGGACAGGCTAGATGCAGGAAGATTGCTCCCGATGTTGGGGAAGTCCAGGACAAGGGGTCACAGCTTAAGGATAAGGGGAAAATCCTTTAAAACCGAGATGAGAAGAACTTTTTTCACACAGAGAGTGGTGAATCTCTGGAACTCTCTGCCGCAGAGGGTAGTCGAGGCCAGTTCATTGGCTATATTTAAGAGGGAGTTAGATGTGGCCCTTGTGGCTAAGGGGATCAGAGGGTATGGAGAGAAGGCAGGTACGGGATACTGAGTTGGATGATCAGCCATGATCATATTGAATAGCGGTGCAGGCTCGAAGGGCCGAATGGCCTACTCCTGCACCTAATTTCTATGTTTCTATCTTTCTATGTAAATAAATAATTGATTAAATTGTTATCCAATTATAGACTAATTAATTAATCTGTTAATTACCAGGTTATACAATTGGCTGCACAGATATTAAAAGTGAAAAATGCAAAACAATTAGCCTGGAAGATATTGTCCAAACTTTTTAGGGCGGGCTCGGTGGTGCAGCAGGTGGAGCTGCTGCCTCTCAGCGCCAGAGGCCCGAGTTTGATCCTGACCTCGGTTGCTATCTGTGTGGAGTTTGCATGTTCTCCGTGACCATGTGGGCTACCTCCAGCTACTTCGGTCTCCTCCCACGTCCCCAAAGGCGTGCGGGTTTGTAGGTTAAATGACCCCTCTGTAAAATTGCCCATCATTTGGAGGCGGGGGTTAGCATAGAACTAAATTGAAGATAGACACAAATTGCTGGAGTAATGCCCCCGTCCCACTTAAGGAAACCTGAACGGAAACCTCTGGGGATTTTGCGCCCCACCCAAGGTTTCCGTGCGGTTCCCGGAGGTTTTTGTCAGTCTCCCTACCTGCTTCCACTACCTGCAACCTCCGGCAACCACCTGCAACCTCCAGGAACCCCACGGAAACCTTGGGTGGGGCGCAAAGTCTCCAGAGGTTTCCGTTCAGGTTTCCTAAGTGGGACAGGGGCATAAGCGGGACTGGCAGCTTCTCTGGAGAGAAAGAATGGGTGAGGATTCGGGTCGAGACCCTTCATCAGGCTGATAGTCAGAGGATAGGGAAACGAGAGGTATAAAGGGGGATGTAGAGAAATATAGAATAAATTAATGAAAGATATGCAAAAATGTAATGATGATAAAGGAACCGGGCCACTGTTAGCTGTTTGCTAGATGAGAACAAGATGTTGGTGTAATGGATGGGGGAGGGGTGGAGAGAGAGTGAATGCCGGGGTCACTTGAAGTGAGAAAAATCAATATTCATAGTGAGCAACAGCGGAAATTGGAGGAACAGCGCCTCATATTCCGCCTGGGTTGCTTGCGTCCGGATGGCATTAACATTGAATTCTCCCAATTTTGCTAGCCCTTGCTGTCTCCTCCCCTTCCTTAACCCTCTAGCTGTCTCCTCCCACCCTCCCATCCGCCCGCCCTCGGGCTCCTCCTCCTCCCCTTTTCCTTCCTTCTCCCCCCCCCCACCCCCCATCAGTCTGAAGAAGGGTTTCGGCCCGAAACGTCGCCTATTTCCTTCGCTCCATAGATGCTGCTGCACCCGCTGAGTTTCTCCAGCAATTTTGTGTACCTTCGATCTTCCAGCATCTGCAGTTCCTTCTTGAACTCAATATTCATACCACTGGGTTGTAAGCTGTCCAAGTGAGATACAGATCAGCCATGGTCACATTGAATGGCGGTGCGGGCTCGAGGGGCCGAATGGCCTACTCCTGCACCTATTGTCTATTGTCTATTGGCAAATTGGCGTTTAGCCTGACTCTGACAATGGAGGAGGCCTAGGACAGAAAGATCTGTGTGGGAATGGGAAGGAGAATTAAAGGATTTAGCAACTGGGAGATCAGGGAAGTCCAGGCGGAATGAGTGAAGGTGTTCACCAAAATGATCACCCAGTATGTTTGGCCTTGTCCACATCTTCAACAGCGGACACAGTAGATAAGGTTGGAAGAGGTGCAAGTGAACGTCTGCCTCACCTGAAAGGACTCACCTGGGGTCCCTGTGGAGTGATGGTCGGCGTGGACCTGGTTGACCGAAGGTCCGGTTTCCACACTGTATCTGTAAACTATAAAAAACAAATTCAATATTTGACCGATGTATTTTTCAGTCAATGAAAGATTAAAGAAGGAATTTGAAGGAAGCAGACAGTGTTCACAGTGAGTATTTCTTTACTAGGATTGACCGGCTAGCTATTGTTACTTGAGGCACGAGTAATTTTACGAGCTGAGATCTTCGTTTCATTTAATGGGACAATCAAAGCTGTTGAACCCAGTAGTTGAGTAGTCCCAAGTGTTGCATTAACCACGAGATAACAAGTTGCATTCCTACCTTGATGTGTAGTATTGTTCAGCGTCGGTATGGGTGACTGGCCAACACATGTTCCATGGCATTTTACAGCCACAGGTCCTTGGTACAATGACATTTTCCATACAGTTCGGGCAAAATCTTACTCACGACAATGAACATGAGTGGATAGATAGTAAGTTACGCTGAGACAGTACACTAGAGTTACTACATTTCCAGTGCCAGCAAGTTGTTATAAATGTAGAACCTAAAGGGCCTGTCCCACTTACAAAACCTTTACAGGCGACTGCTGGCACCCGTGATAAGTCGCCGAAGTTTTCAACATGTTGAAAATTCAACGGCGACCAGAAAGACGCTGCAACTCTTGGGAGACCTCTCACGCCCATGCAGGCGACCCCTGGGGACATGCCGTGGGTGACCTCTCACAACCATAGGTACATGGATAGGACAGGTTTGGAGGGATATAGACCAAGCGCAGGCAGGTGGGACTAGTGTAGCCGGGGCATTGTTGGCTGGTGCGGGAGAGTTGGGCCAAAGGGCCTGTATCTCTCTATAACCCAGCTACAATAGTAACACCTGCCTGCGCTTGGTCCATATCCCTCCAAACCCATCCTATCCATGTACCTGTCAAACTGTTTCTTAAGCGTTGGGATAGTCCCAGCCTCAACTACCTCCTCTGGCAGCTTGTTCCATACACCCACCACCCTCTGTGTGAATATTTGTATTTTTTTGCCTGGGAACGATAGACTAGTGAGCCTAATTACTCCAGCACTTTGTGTCTTTTTTGGTAAAGCAGCATCTGCAGTTCTTTAAACCCTACCTCGGCATTCCCTTCCACATCACGTCCTTGTGTCTTCTACTGATTTTCACACTTCCATCATTGCATTCACCATTTGGCCTTTAAGAGGAGCCAATGGTAACTGATTTAAAACAACCGTAATCCACAAATGTGTACTAATGTAAAAGCGTCAGGAAACAAAATGAATAACATTAAACCTCCAATAGTATAAAGTCAGGAATATGCAGCAAATCTGCACAAACGTAACTGAGACAAATACACAACGGGATCAAAAATGATCAATTAAAAAAAAAAATAATATTTCCTCATGATTTTCATAATTGATAATTTTCACGCTGAGTTACTTTTCCACACCGTGACTGATGGCTGAATTAGCTCTTGCATAAGCCCCTCAAACACACAATTTTAATCTAGTTTAGTTTGGAGAAACAGCACGGAAACAGGCCCTTCAGCCTCATCAGGTCTGCACTGACCAGCGATCCCTGCACATTAACACTACCCTAGGAACAATTCACACTATTAACTAGCCAATTAACCCACAAACCTGCACGTCTTTGGAGTGTGGGAGGAAACCGAAGGTCTCGGAGAAAACCCCTCGCTGGTCACGGGGAGAACGTGCAAACTCCGTACAGACAGCAACCTGTAGTCGGGATGGAACCCGGGTGTCTGGTGCTGCAAGCGCTGTAAGGCAACAACTCTACAGTTGCCCCACAATGCCACAATATGGACCCTATGATCAGCACAGAGCAGCTGTAACCTGTGGTATATGTCAGGTGACTGGGTCCCAAACACACAGCTGCTGCCTTCTTACTCAGAGCACTTATATTTAATTTGATACACTACAGCACTCCAAACTAACGATGGCTTGAAGTCCACTAGCCTTTACAGGCATACATGAGCTCCTAATTTAAACAAAAATGATGGCAACAAATCAGTACATAAAGTTGATTGATAGTCAGCACTGGATGTTTGCCTGACCTGATGTACCTTCATGTCAAGATCCCAAAACCACATCAGTTTCAAATTAAAGATGACTCCTTAAATAATAGAAAAGTATCAAACTCAAACTTCATTCTTCTCTATTTATTAAAGGAGACAAAACAATTTATTCCACATTATTTAATATTACAGCACACAGCTGCATATGATTAGATTCTCTGTTCTACTTCTCCTTGGAATAATGGTGTGCATTCTTCTAACTGGAGACCCCAGTTACATTAAAGTATCAATTATACGTAACTGACTATGTGCAACTGCAAGGTACCCGAGCCTTGCGTTTCATCTTGTAAATGACATGCAGGAATGCCAGGGTGTTGTCTGATAGCACATCTGTCCAGTGGACTTTGAAACAGCGCTGTCTTATGGCAGTGTATACAGGGCACATCTGGGGCTGCACAAGATCACAAAATAATGTCTACTCTCTATTCATAAGGTTATAGGTGACAGGAGTAGAATTAGGCCATTCGGCCCATCGAGTCTACTCCACCATTCAATCATGGCTGATCCATCTCTCCCTCCTAACCCCATTCTCCTGCCTTCTCCCCATAACTTCTGACACCCGCACTAATCAAGAATCTGTCTATCTCTGCCTTAAAAAATATCCACTGACTTGGCCTCCACAGCCTTCTTTGGCAATAAATTCCACAAATTCACCTCACAGCGCCAGAGACCCGGGTTCCATCCTGACTATGAGTGCTGTCTGTATGGAGTTTGTATGTTCTCCCCGTGACCTGCGTGGGTTTTTCTGCGAGATCTTCGGTTTCCTCCCACACTCCAAAGACGTGCAGGTTTGTAGGATATTTGGCTTGGTGGAAGTGTACATTGTCCCTAGTGTGTGTAGTATGGTGCTAGTGTGGGGATCGCTGGTCGGCACGGACTCGATGGGCCGAAGGGGCTGTTTTCGCACTGTACCTCTAAACCAAACTAAACTAAAGCCTCTGGTTTAGAACACTTTTCAATTGATACCATCATCTCAGTTGGATTATAGAAACATAGAAACATAGAAATTAGGTGCAGGAGTAGGCCATTCGGCCCTTCGAGCCTGCACCGCCATTCAATATGATCATGGCTGATCATCCAACTCAGTATCCTGTACCTGCCTTCTCTCTATACCCTCTGATCCCCTTGGCCACAAGGGCCACATCTAACTCCCTCTTAAATATAGCCAATGAACTGGCCTCAACTACCCTCTGCGGCAGAGAATTCCAGAGATTCGCCACTCTCTGTGTGAAAAAAGTTCTCCTCATCTCGATTTTAAAGGATTTCCCCCTTATCCTTAAGCTGTGACCCCTTGTCCTGGACTTCCCCAACATCGGGAACAATCTTCCTGCATCTAGCCTGTCCAACCCCTTAAGAATTTTGTAAGTTTATTGTGAATAAGGTAATTGTTGAAAGCATCCATCAGAGATCTAGACTTGCCGAGGGAACTAGTTAACACATTTACACCTGCTGGTTTATGTGAAGTTTTATACGTGCCCATCTGTAGATTGTTAAAATAAACTAGATAGCCAATCTGTGAGAAGGCTGACCAATCTCCTCCATATAACTCGATAATCTTTCCTATATTATTCATCTTTAATGCATTCTTAATCCTAATTATTTATTTGTGTAGCCAACCCAATTAAAATTCTTTCCTAATAGATGTTAAACATGTAATTGTACTGGCCTGCAGCTTGCAATTGTGGTCACGGAAAATATGTTATAAGTCCATAAGATGTTGGAGTAGAATTAGGCCATTTGGCCTATCGAGTCTGTTCCATCATTCAATCATGGCTGACCCATCTCCCATTCTCCTGACTTCTCCCCGTAAACTTTGATGCTCTTACTAATCAAGAACCCATCTATCTGAATTCCACAGATTCACCACCCTCTGGCTAAAGAAATCCCTCCTCATCTATTAACATATGATGAGCGTTTGTCGGCACTGGGACTGTACTCGCTGGAGTTTAGAAAAATGAGGGGGGACCTCATTGGATGTGGAGAGGATGTTTCCACTAGTGGGAGAGTCTATGACTAGGGCTCACAGCCTCAGAATTAAAGTACGTTCCTTTAGGAAGGAGATGAGGAGGAATTTCTTTAGTCAGAGGGTGGTGAATCTGTGGAATTCTTTGAATTATGGGAGGAAACCCAAGATTTCAGAGCAAACCCATGTAGGTCATGGGGAGAACGTGCAAACTCCGTACAGACAGCACCCGTAGTCGGGATCGAACCCGGGTCTCTGGCGCTGTGAGGCAGCATCTCTACCGCTGCTCCACCGTTGCTCTAGTTGATAAGTGGTGATTGAGGAAACTACACAGAAGAGTTCCATGGGTACATGACCAGCTGAAAATGTGCAGTCTGCCAGCACAGAGCATTGGATAGACGGACTATACCCACAATAAATAATGCTGGATACAATTGTCAGCTGCTCACTGTGAGCTTGTCATGAGCATGTCACAACTGTGGCTTGATTGTGGCTATGTTTCATATCATAATCAAGGGGGAATGCAGAGACGTTTGAAATGTTACCTTCCACTAGTTCCTACATCTATTGTTGCTGAAGATGTCCCACTGTGCAACTAAATGACAGGCACTGGTCAAGTCTGAGTGATATTACAAATGGTGTTTTATGTCAGAACAGTTGTACCAAATCTGGTTTACATTTTAGTGAGAGGCCAAATTAAGTAATGACTTTGATAATGTGGTTGGTTTCTAGACACTCTCTCCTTAACATGATTACTTTAGTTTAGTTTAGAGATACAGTGCGGAAACAGGCCCTTCTGCCCACCGAGTCTGTACCGACCAGCGACCCCCGCACACTAACACTATCCTACACACGCTAGGGACAATTTACATTTACACCAAGCCAATTCACCTACAAAACCTGCACGTCTTTGGAGTGTGGGAGGAAACCGAAGATCTCAGAGAAAACCCACGCAGGTCACGGGGAGAACGTGCAAACTCCGTACAGACAGCACCTGTAGTCAGGATCGAACCCGGGTCTCTGGCGCTGTGAGGCAGCAACTCTACCGCAGTGCCACCATTCGGCCTTAATTCTTCTCCCCATTCAACCAATGTTTGTTCAATGCTTGGCTGAAGTTTAGTATTCAGGCATCTTGGAGCCCTGCGGTGAATTAAACACAGGCTGATATTGCAATGGTTACCTTGGGCTGGGGTTCCTCAGTACAACACTATTGTATAACAGTTCATTGGTCGGTGTGTCACATTTAATCAGATTAGAATGATTCCAACTGCAGGTCCTGGGTTAAGGTTGAAACTAGGCCTTCATAAACCTCCGTCACCAAGACTTCCTGGTTCAATATCCCCAACAAAAGACTGGACAGTCCATGACTACAAATTATTCATCCAAAAAAATATTCTAGATGCTTCATTAGAAATAGACACAAAATATTTTAATTAAATTCAGCGTTTTAAGAATGAATAGGAATCTCAGGGATAACATTTTCACACAAAGGGTGGTGGGTGTATGGAACAAGCTGCCAGAGGAGGTAGTTGAGGCTGGGACTATCCCAATGTTTAAGAAACAGTTAGACAGGTACATGGATAGGACAGGTTTGGAGGGATGTGGGCCAAATGAGGGCAGGTGGAACTAGTGTAGATGGGGCATGTTGGCCGGTGTGGGCAAGTTGGGCTGAAGGGCCTGTTTCCATGCTGTATCACTATGACTCTATTTAGAAGCCAATTACAGCATTGTAATCACCAAGTTTACGCTGCAGATAGTTTAAGTGTTGGATATAGCGGGGCTGTAATCAGTGATTTAAAAAATGGCATTACAGTTAGAGTTAACATCTAATTGACGATGGGACATTATTTATATGGGTTATGTATAGGTACTCAGTGGAGACAGTGTTGGACCATAATGCCCCTGTCCCACTCAGGAAACCTGAACGGAAACCTCTGGAGACTTTGTGCCCCACCCCAAGGTTTCCGTGCGGTTCCCGGAGGTTTTTGTCAGTCTCCCTACCTGCTTCCCACTACCTGCAACCTCCGGCAACCTCCGGCAACCTCTGGGAACCACCTGCAACCTCCGGCAACCACCTGCAACCTCCAACAACCACCTGCAACCTCTGGGAACCACCTGCAACCTCCGGCAACCACCTGCAACCTCCGGCAACCACCTGCAACCTCCGGCAACCACCTGCAACCTCCGGCAACCGCACGGAAACCTTGGGTGGGGCGCAAAGTCTCCAGTGGTTTCCATTCAGGTTTCCCAAGTGGGACAGGGACATAAGACATAGGAGCAGCATGAGGCCATTCGGCCCATCAAGTCCACTCCACTGTTCGACCACAGTTGATCTATCTCTCCCTCTCATCCCCATTCTCCTGCCTTCTCCCCTTAACCTTTGACACCCGTACTAATCAAGAATCTGTCAATCTGGACCTGATGCTGATGCTGCAACGCTGAGAACTACATTCTGCACTCTGTATCTCCCCCTTTGCTCCACCTGTTGTACTGGAGTTTGAACTGATTGTATCTATGTACGGTATGTGTAATCAGTTTGGAGAACATGCGAGGCAAAGCTTGTCCCTGCACCGTGTGGGTTTGAAGGTTTATTGCCCCTGGTGTGTTGAAAGTGAGAGTGGAATAACATAGACTAGTGTCGGGGTGATCAATGGCTGGCACGGACTCGGTGGGCCGAAGGTCCTGTTTCTGTGCTGTATCTCTAAACTAAACTAAAACTAAGCAAACTACATTGTCCTGCATTTTTATAGTGAGAGAATTATTCTCTACCACACCACCACAACATAACTTAGCAGTTACACACAAAGAGGTAAATGACATATCTTGTTAATCTGGCAATAACCCATCATCTTTTGTTTTTGCAAAGTTATAAAATGGATTACATTACAAAGCAAAATGTTGAAAATGTAAAGATGACATGGTTTTATGGTGACAAGTGGAAACAAAACCTTACAATATGATCTTCCCCCCTGAACTATAAATCTGTGTATGGGTCCATGTTGGAGAGAGCATTAACAGGGCCCCTTCAGGACATAATCAATCTGTATTGGAGATATTTTATGTCCTGGTGCAATCAATAAATCTTCACATCTGTGGGACTCCCTCTGAATGGAAACAGGTGTGGTGTGGAGTATAAAAGTGGTCCCTCTCTGAAAGTGAACGCTCAGGATCAGCACAGGTTGATCAACGATGGAAGTTTAAATAACATCATTGTAAGATTCATCTACATCACTGTGTTGTTTTAGTTTTGTTTTAGAGACAGGCCCTTCATCCCACCGAGTTAGCATCGACCAGCGATCCTCACACACTAACCCTATCCTGCACACACTAGGGACAATTGTACAATCACATTGTGTCTGAAGAAGGGTCTCGACCCGAAACGTCACCCATTCCTTTTCTCCAGAGATGCTGCCTGTCCCGCTGAGTTACTCCAGCACTTTGTGTCTATTTACATTAACATTTATACCACCAATGTGTGGTAAGAAACATTGTAATGTCATTAATTTTATATTGAAACTTTTAATTTGTAGCTCCCGTTAGATTTGATATTGAAATGAGGTGTGACTATTTGGTGTGGGCTGTGAGGTGGACACTGCAGTTCTGGTGTCCCGGTTACATAGGCTCAGCTGTTACACCAAGCTGCAACACTTCACATGCGGCCCATTGCTTTTTTATTTATTCACATTACTGTCAAAAATGAATCTTTGCAACTTGAATTGCAGAGGAAACAAAGAGGAAGGAAGGAAACTGTCTTCCACCTGTTGGAAAACAGGCAACAGATCCCTGCACACAGGTACACGTGCGTGCGTGTGTGTACACACACGGTCACACACACTTATATGCATTCACACGCAGAGTCACACGCAGAGTCACACGCACGGTGATACACAAATACAGTCAAACACAAACATACACACACACACGCACACACTCGGACGCACACACACACACACTCACATACACACACACACAGTCTCACATACACACACACACAGTCTCACATACACACACACACAGTCTCACATACACAGTCACACACACCCAGAGTTACACACGGACACGGACACACACGTGTACAGACACACACGGACACACACACCCAGAGTCACACATGTGCACAGACACGCACAGACACACACGGACACACATGTGCAGAGACACACACACACACACACGGACACAGACACACACTGACACACATGGACACACACGGACACAGACACACACACACACAGACACACATGGACACACACATACACACATACACCCAGAGTCACACACGCGATTGAAGTTGCACAACTCACAAGTGCATCTCTTGACTGTTACTTTGTTCCTGCTTTACATTCAACATCTAAGGCACTATCTTGAGTTTTGTTTCACCCACTCTGCCTTTTGTGGGTACTGAGGGGATGAATGAATGAATGAATGAATGAATGACTGAATGACTGAATGTATGTATGAATGAATGCCACTTTACATTCGACCCATAGAAACAGTTTGCAGAATGACAACAATATTTATTTTCATTAATTTGTGGGTTGGTGCCAAGTAAAAGATCTTTTGTTAAGCAAGTTCTCAAAGTGACTCCAGTGCAGCCTCTTGTGTGATAGGGATCGTTAATCACTTCAGGGTGCCGTGAGTGGCAGCTTTATCACAACTGATGGAAGGGACAGATAACAAGCTAGAATCTGCTGCAATAATTGCATGTCTAGCAGACAATTAAACCAAGTAATTTATGCAGTTTAATGCCTCTCTATGGGATTCACCGCCACATTATTACTGCACTCAATGGGAATTCTAGCAGTTCTTTTAAACAACCATTAATACAGATTCCAGGTACGTTTTGCAGAAGTTAAATAAGTTTTGAGTAAATTGGTGACTCTATCATGTTGGAATTATTGACTCCATTTTGTGACAAGATCTCAGAACATATGTTTTGAACTTAACTTTAATTTTCATTGTCTCCCTAATTTAATGTTTCCTTGTGACCACATTAAAATCACAAATCTGATATGCCTTCACCTTCTTCCTTTAGTATTTATCTAGAAATTCATATTTAGCCCCCGGTCTCTGCCTGCTAGATATCGTTGACATTTTCTGTACAGAGTTAGCCTTTGAACAAAGCTTGAGATTTCAAAGGGAGCTTACTAATGGAGGATTGTTGTGTGTAGGTTGAGTGGACTAGGCCAGTAGCAAGGAATTAAAGAGTTCAATAGAATTTGCAAGCTGATCCCACGGAGCCTCTGGCTCTCTAGTGACCCAGGTCAACATGTCTTCCTGCAGAAAAGGTACATTCAAAGTTCAGGGCTTAGAGACCAAACCAAATTTAGGACTGTGGCATCCCCTCTCATTGACCTCGCTGTAACAGTTTTGGAATTCAAGAGTCCATAAAAATAAAGCATCAACTATGTATTTCAGTCGTTATCTATAACAATCTCACTCGGACAACCCACGTACCTGGCAGTTTCTCGCTGGTTTTAATCTCCGATCATTACTAATTTTATTTCTGTAATTTTACACCAAAAGTCAGTTAAAACACCGACAAACTAATTAATGGAGAGAAAGCAGAGGCCTGGGAGAATGAGTTTCTGCCGCTAGCATTGAAAATATTATCCCTTATATCCTGACTTACTCTTCAAACCTGGCCGATAAAAATCTGCGCTGATGATTTCAGTTTGTAATCTTTACATTGGAATAGTTCGTTAGATTCCTGGGATGTCAGGACTGTCTTATGAAGAAAGACTGGATAGACTTGGTTTATACTCTCTAGAATTTAGGAGATTGAGAGGGGATCTTATAGAAACTTACAAAATTCTTAAGGGGTTGGACAGGCTAGATGCAGGAAGATTGCTCCCGATGTTGGGGAAGTCCAGGACAAGGGGTCACAGTTTAAGGATAAGGGGGAAATCCTTTAAAACCGAGATGAGAAGAACTTTTTTCACACAGAGAGTGGTGAATCTATGGAACTCTCTGCCACAGAGGGTAGTCGAAGCCAGTTCATTGGCTATATTTAAGAGGGAGTTAGATGTGGCCCTTGTGGCTAAGGGGATCAGAGGGTATGGAGAGAAGGCAGGTACGGGATACTGAGTTGGATGATCAGCCATGATCATATTGAATGGCGGTGCAGGCTCAAAGAGCCGAATGGCCTCTACTCCTGCACCTAATTTCTATGTTTCCATGTTTCTATGTTAGAAACTTGGAATTAAGTTTTGAATTTGAGCGAGAATGTGAGTGAGCTTCATGTTGGAAGTTTGGGAAGTTTGCAAGACGTTGGGTGTTGAAGAATTTTACCGGTGGGAGGTCACGACACTGTTGCACAGGGCGGCGGTGAGCTCACATTTGGAGTACTGTGTTCAGTTTTGGTCACCTTGTTACAGGAAAGATATCGCTCAGCTAGAAAGAGTGCAGAGAAGATTTACGAGGATATTGCTTGGACTCAAGGGCATGAGCTATAGGGAGAGGTTGAGCAGGCTAAGACTTTATTCCATATACAGGAGGATGAGAGATGATCTTGTAGAGGTGTATAAGATCATGAGAGGAATAGATTGGATAGATACTCAGAGTCTTTTACTATGAGTAGGGGAATCAAGGACTAGAGGACATAGGTTTAAGTGAGGGGGGCAAGATTTTTTTACACTAAGGGTAGCAGGTGTATAGAACGAGCTGCCAGAGGTGGCAGGTGAGGCAGGGACTATCACAATGTTTAAGAAACATTTGGACAGGTGCATAGATAGGATATTAGAGGGATACGAGCCAAAGGCAGGCAGGTGGGACAAGAGTAAATGGGGCATGTTGGTCGGTGTGGGCAAGTTGGGCCAAACATGCTGTATCACTCTATGACATAATTTTAAAAGTCAATAAATTAAAAATAACACATTATGATTGTATTACAAGCACACGGTGGGTGTTTGACAGCGCTGGGCCTGTACTCGTTGGAATTTCAAAGGTCCAGGTGAAACTTCATTGAAACTTACAGAATGATGAAAGGCCTGGATAGAGTGGATGTGGAGAGGATGTTTCCACTGGTGGGAGAGTCTAGGACCAGAGGTCACGGCCTCAGAATTAAAGGGCATTCTTTTAGACAAGGAGGTGAGGAGGAACTTCTTTAGTCAGAGGGTGGTGAATCTGTGGAACTCATTGCCAGACGGCTGTGGAGGCCAAGTCAGTGGATATTTTTGAGATAGACAAATTCTTGATTAGAACGGGTGATAAGGGTTATGGGGAAAAGGCAGGAGAATGGGATTAGGAGGCAGAGATCAGCCATGATTGAATGGCGGAGTGGACTCGATGGGCCGAATGGCCTAATTCTACTCCTAACTCGTGACCTTGTGAATACGTCTGATGTCCACAACAGTTCATGAGACATCTAAATGAACCGAATACGTTTCCAATAGCACACACTCCAATACTGCAGCAGGACATATTTTCTAATTATGATGTATTCAAGAGAGAGTTAGATTTAGCTCTTCGGGCTAAAGGAATCAAGGGATAGGGGGAGAGAGCAGGAACGGGGCACTGATTATGGATGATCAGCCATCATCACAATGAGTGACGGCACTGGCTCGCAGGGCCGAATGGCCTACTCCTGCACCTATTTTCTATGTTTCTATATTTCTATAACGTAAAAGTTAATGAAAATTCTAAAGATGAGCTAACAAAGTAAACTTTAAATAAAACTTGACTACGTCCACTCATCAGCATAGATTTACAAGGGCAACATCAAATAGCTTTTAAAATAGTCTTGCCCATCCAAAATATATTTACACAGGCCCTTTCAATATTTACCCAAGGCCTCTGGATAATAAAGTCGCCTTGCTTACAGGAATGTGATGGTGAAGGCAAGCCCACAAATAGACACCCAATATTAGGCATGTCTGATTAAGCTGAAGCCCTTGGGTCAACTGAACAAACTCCAGTTCTATTTTAGAACACGTGGCTGGTCAATTGGTTGGACGCAGGACTTTGCAATTTGGTAATGGAATTAAAATGTCCCGAAGGTGACCGCTATTTAATTCTATCAATGGAATTAAGAACAGATACTTTCTCATCCTGTATAATTATGGATGGACCCTGTACGTTGACCATGGACATTACTCCCCTCGCTGAAACAAGACGATTGCACTCAGGCGGCAGGAGGTGAACATGACCTTATTGAGATAAATATCCCAGAGTGATATTAGCTGCCCTCTTCCCCACCGTGAGTTCAATTACATTTCCTTCAGTATGGAGTTAGTGAGCCTTCCATTTCATCTTACACTTTGCTTTGAGCTGCAGTGTATTGGTTGGATAAAATCCAACAACTCCCATAGCTTGTACCTTTTTGTTACATATGAAATTGATCGATGGTTTTGCAAAACTGGTAAGTTAGTGAATGATTAAGAAGGAACTGCAGATGCTGGAAAATCGAAGGTAGACAAAAATGCTGGAGAAACTCAGCGGGTGCAGCAGCATCTATGGAGCGAAGGAAATAGGCAACGTTTCGGGCCGAAACCACTTCTTCAGACTGTTAGTGAATGAGTCTGTCCATTTGAAATCTGAACTAGGAAAGTTAGAAACATAGAAAAATAGGTGCAGGAGTAGGCCATTCGACCCTTCGAGCCAGCACCGCCATTCTATATGATCGTGGTTGATCATCCAAAATCAGTACCCCGTTCCTGCTCTCTCCCCATATCCCTTGATTCCGTTAGCCCTAAGAGCTAAATCTAACTTTCTGTTGAAAACATCCAGTGAATTGGCCTCCACTGCCTTCCACAGATTCACAACTCTCTGGGTGAAAATGTTTTTTCATCATCTCAGTCCTAAATGGCCTACCCTTATTGTTAAACTGTGACCCTGGTTTTGGACTCCCCCAAGTTGAACTGATGGTGAGCAAGATTCTTTGAGCAAGTATCCTTCGAGGAATATTTCACACACACTGTTGACACCACATTTTGGAAATAATATGAAAATATAGATTTTGTGGAAATATTGGTTGCAACCCTTAAGATGGGCTTTCTTCTTCAGAGCCTTATTAATTTGATGGTAGAAATGGTGGAAGTTAACAGAAGGGGTACGAGTTAGTCAGGCCAATTGCAAATAGTGAGATTGAAGAAAGGCCCCAACGCAAGACATCGTCCATCTATTGATGTGTAGGAAAGATGTGTGGACAGACACAGTGGTGGAGTCACACAAGCAGCATCTCCGGAGTAAAATCCCGTCAAAACCATGTGAAGGGTTCCAACCTGAAAGGTTGCCCATCCTTGTACTCCAAAGATGCTGCCTGAACTACTCAGTGTCTATCATCTATCCATTTCCCCCCCACGGATGTTGCCTAACCCACTGAGATCTTCCAGCATCAGCAGTATCTTGGGTCTGCAAATATTTCAGACATTTCCGAGATTAAGTGACATCACCATGTGACAAGTGGGCACAGTGGTAGAGTTGCTGCTGCCTTAGATCACTGGCAGCGCCAGAGACCCGGGTTCGATCCTGACTACGAGTGCTGTCTGTACGGAGTTTGTATTCAGACCGATTCCTGGGATGTCAGGACTGTCTTATGAAGAAAGACTGGATAGACTTGGTTTACACTCTCTAGAATTTAGGAGATTGAGAGGGGATCTTATAGAAACTTACAAAATTCTTAAGGGGTTGGACAGGCTAGATGCAGGAAGATTGTTCCCGATGTTAGGGAAGTCCAGAACAAGGGGTCACAGCTTAAGGATAAGGGGGAAATCTTTTAAAACTGAGATGAGAAGAACTTTTTTCACACAGAGAGTGGTGAATCTCTGGAACTCTCTGCCACAAAGGGTAGTTGAGGCCAGTTCATTGGCTATATTTAAGAGGGAGTTAGATGTGGCCCTTGTGGCTAAGGGGATCAGGGGGTATGGAGAGAAGGCAGGTACAGGATACTGAGTTGGATGATCAGCCATGATCATATTGAATGGCGGCGCAGGCTCGAAGGGCCGAATGGCATCTACTCCTGCACCTAATTTCTATGTTTCTATGTATGTTCTCCAAGTGTGGGTTTTCTCCGAGATCTTCGGTTTCCTCCCATACTCCAAAGGCGTACAGGTTTATAGGTTAATTGAGTCTGTATAAGTGTAAATTGTCCTTAGTGTGTGTAGGATAGGGCGGGGATCATTGGTCAGTGCAGACTCTGTGGGTCGAAGGGCCTGTATCTCTAAACTAAACTAATCACGCATCCAGTAAGCAGGCAGCAGACTCTACGCGGTTCAGATTTGATTGAAAAAACTTGTTTATCCGCAGCAAAGGCATGCAGCAAATTTGGAAAATACAGATCAAGCTATTCGTGGCTGGCAAGATTATCATTGCCTGTTTGTGCCAACAGTTCAGTCAAAACCTACGCCCCTATCATGTGCTATATTGGCTTCTGAATCTGAAATGTCTAACTCAGGCTACCCAGAACTTTTATCTCTCTCTACTAGATATCAAAATCGGCAAATCCATGTCACCAGATTGGAGCAACTTACAAAGTGCAAAGAAAAATCAATCGCTCTCAAACAGAGGGCAGGCGGCTTTAAATGTACATTGGTAATCTGACTCTGAGCACTCATGGGTACAGTGAACAGTTAACGAAGATCACTGCTGTGTAACGGCAAGCAATAAAGCATCCACGTTCT
This sequence comes from Leucoraja erinaceus, assembly GCF_028641065.1. Lineage (NCBI taxonomy): Eukaryota > Metazoa > Chordata > Chondrichthyes > Rajiformes > Rajidae > Leucoraja > Leucoraja erinaceus. The sequence goes on from NC_073394.1 coordinate 1,105,037, forward strand.
CCACAGATGCTGCCTGACCCGCTGAGTTACTCCAGCACTCTGTGAAACGTCACCTATCCATGTTCTCCACAGATGCTGCCTGACCCGCTGAGTTACTCCAGCACTCTGTGAAACGTCACCTATCCATGTTCTCCACAGATGCTGCCTGACCCGCTGAGTTACTCCAGCACTCTGTGAAACGTCACCTATCCATGTTCTCCACAGATGCTGCCTGACCCGCTGAGTTATGGTGCAGCAGCATCTATGGAGCTAAGGAAATAGGCAACGTTTCGGGCCAAAACCCTTCTGGAAATAGGCAACGTTTCGGGCCGAAACCCAGAAGGGTTTCGGCCCAAAACGTTACCTATTTCCTTAGCTCCATAGATGCTGCTGCACCCGCTGAGTTACTCCAGCACTCTGTGAAACGTCACCTATCCATGTTCTCCACAGATGCTGCCTGACCCGCTGAGTTACTCCAGCACTCTGTGAAACGTCACCTATCCATGTTCTCCACAGATGCTGCCTGACCCACTGAGTTACTCCAGCACTCTGTGTCCTTTTTCTAAAACACTTTCCCAATGGGTCAATGCTACTATATTGTAACATGTGCAAAGTGCAAACGAACTGTGAAATTACAATTTTACCAAAGCCAATTAACCTTCAAACCTGCACGTCTTGGTAGTGTGGGAGGAAACCGGAGCACCCTGAGAAAACCCACGCAGGTTACGGAGGGAACGTGCAAACTCCGTACTGGCAGCACCCGTAGTCGGGATCGAACCCAGGTCTCTGGCGCTGTGAGGCAGCAGCTCTACCCGCTGCATCAAATGCCCTGGTATTTCTTAAATTATTATCTGCAACATTTACTGGCTGATGAGTATGAAGGAACTGCAGATGCTTTTTAAAACCAAAGAGAGACACAGAGTGCTGGAGTAACTCAGCGGGTCAGGCAGCATCTGTGGGGAACATGGATAGGTGACGTTTCACAGAGTGCTGGAGTAACTCAGCGGGTCAGGCAGCATCTGTGGAGAACATGGATAGGTGACGTTTCACAGAGTGCTGGAGTAACTCAGCGGGTCAGGCAGCATCTGTTGAGCACATGGATAGGTGATGTTTCACAGAGGGCTTGAGTAACTCAGCGGGTGCAGCTGCATCTATGGAGCTAAGGAAATAGGTAACGTTTCGGGCCGAAACCCGGATGGGTTTCGGCCCGAAACGTTGCCTATTTCCAGAAGGGTTTCGGCCCGAAACGTTGCCTATTTCCTTAGCTCCATAGATGCTGCTGCACCATAACTCAGTGGGTCAGGCAGCATCTGTGGAGAACATGGATAGGTGACGTTTCACAGAGTGCTGGAGTAACTCCGGGCCAGGCAGCATCTGTGGAGAACATGGATAGGTGACGTTTCACAGAGTGCTGGAGTAACTCAGCGGGTCAGGCAGCATCTGTGGAGAGACAGCATGGGATTACTGCCTGCTGTTTGTTCCAACAGTTATGCACAATCCCCTTTCATCATTGACAATACGTTTAACGTGCATCATCCACATCCCACTCAGTTGTGGCTCCTGGTTTATCGAAATTATATATTTTTCCTATTCCAACGATGTGACCTATGGTTGAAATATTTACAGCTGCCGCACTTCCTTAATCCTTTGGATAGCCAGCGAGATCATGAATAACTGCGCAGAGCCAGGCACATTTATATTCTTGTTTTGTGTTTTGAATCTGTCACCCGCCCATGACGAGAGGAATTTGTGGCATGAATCATGCTGCTAACTTGTTGTAAACTCAACAACATGAGGCAGTGTAACCAGTACCTTTTGTGACTGGCGGAAAAAATGCTGATTTTAACCAATTTGTAACGCTATCCCCGATGTTCCATTCTCAACAAAGTACTGAATCAGACTTTCTGTCTTTGGGGCTTAATGTAATTGCCTTTATACCAGCCCTGCAGTCCTTCAATCTTTTAAATGATAGCTCTCTGTATTTTTAAAATCTGTATATGTTGATTATAACATATTGTGACGAGCATTCAAATGTCCAGCCGTCCTTACAGCTCATAGTAGCTGTTGGAAATGTCAAGGTATATGTTGCCATTACATTTGATGCTGGCCAGCCCTTATATTAATCTTAACCAACTAATGATTTCCTTACCAAACCCAATTAGAAAACAGTTTCTTAGCTCAAAGGAATGGAGTATATTTTTGAAATAAATAGGAAGTAAAATGTCTCATGCCCTTAGTTCATCTGTTCCATTGACTAGACCACCATACAGCTGAATCATTTACAGGTGTGTGGGCAGCCAGGATCAAACATGAAGGGCAAGCATGTCCAGGGCATTGACCACTGTGTAGATAGATGATGGAGGGGTGTTGCAACCTGCCTTGCCTTGCCTTGCCTGCATCTCCATCTCCACCAGTGGTTGCCCACACTGCCCTGGTCCGTCACCACAGAAGTCATCAAATGGATCCAAGACTGTCTCCATCCCCAGGGACAGCCTAGGAAGAAGAAGAAGAAGAAGAGAAAGAAAGCCAAATAAAAACCAGTTGCCGTATCTCAAGAGGTAACCCTCAATGAAGAGAGATGTTTCATAAAGACAGTTATGCCACTGTCCCACTTAGGAAACCTGAACGGAAACCTCTGGAGATTTTGCGCCCCACCCAAGGTTTTCCATGCAGTTCCCGGAGGTTTTTGTCAGTCTCCCTACCCGTTTCCACTACCTGCAACCTCCGACAACCACCTACAACCTCCTGGAACCGCACGGAAACCTTAGGTGGGGCGCAAAGTCTCCAGAGGTTTCCGTTCAGGTTTCCTAAGTGGGACAGGGGCATTAGAGTTTAGAAGAAATAGAACAATACATCTTTACAACACGGTGCCTTGGTTCATGCTCCATCACTGCAAACACCTGCAATATAGAACAGTACAGCACAGGAACAGGCCACTCGGCCCACAATGTCTGTGCTGAACATGATGCCAAGACCAATTTGTATCTAACCAGCACCTGCCATGCCCTATCCCTGCATGTCCATGTGCCTGTCCAAAAGTTTCTTAAACGCCACTATGGTGTCTGCCTCCACCACCCTCTGTCTGTGTAAAAACACTTGCCCCACACAGGTAGACAAAAATGCTGGAGAAACTCAGCGGGTGCAGCAGCATCGGGTTTCAGCCCAAAACGTTGCCTATTTCCTTCGCTCCATAGATGCTGCTGCACCCGCTGAGTTTCTCCAGCACATTTGTCTACCTTCCATTTTCCAGCATCTGCAGTTCCTTCTTAAACACTTGCCCCACACATCTCCTTTAAACTTTCCCCCCCTCCCCTCACAGTTATACCCTCTCGTGCTACGTATTTCAGGAAGGTTCTGACTGTCGACCCAATCAAGTCAAAAGTGTTTTATTGTCATATGTCCCGAAATGGACAATGAAATTCTCACTTGCAGCAGCAGACCAGAATATGTAAACATAGTACGCTGTCAAACCCCAACCACAACAGCAAAAGGTCCATATATATATATTTATAACAACAGACCACTAAATAGACAATAACAGTGCTAAGACAAAAATGTATATATTTAAGAAAGAACTGCAGATGCTGGAAAATCGAAAGTAGACAAAATGCTGGAGAAACTCAGCGGGTGCAGCAGCATCTAAGGAGTGAAGGAATAGGTGACGTTTCGGGTCGAGACACTTCTTCAGACTCAAGACTCTCTTCAGACTCTCGATCCGAGATGTCACCTATTCCATCGCTCCACAGATGCTGCCTCACCCCTCTTCAAGTATATAGTCTGGAGCCTATTTGTAGATTGTCGGGTTTAATAGCCTGATGGCTGTCGGGAAGCTGTCGGGAAACTGAAGCAGTTTTCAGTTGTACCTACTTCTGATTGCAGGGGTGACTGGTGTGGCCAGGATCCTGTTACAGTTTTCATTCAGGCTCCATCTGCTACCCCTAATCTTCCGCTCCAAGAAAACAATCTGGGTTAACCTGTCAACAACTTGTCGCAACTTGCTGCTTAAAAAATAGAGAGAGTACAGAGGAGATTTACTAGAATGTTGCCTGGGTTTCAACAACTAAGTTACAGAGATAGGTTGAATAAGTTAGGTCTTTATTCTCTGGAGCGCAGAAGGTTAAGGGGGGACTTGATAGAGGTCTTTAAAATGATGAGAGGGATAGACAGAGTTGATGTGGACAAACGTTTCCCTTTGAGAATAGGGAAGATTCAAACAAGAGGACATGACTTCAGAATTAAGGGACAGAAGTTTAGGGGTAATATGAGGGGGAACTTCTTTACTCAGAGAGTGGTGGCGGTGTGGAATGAGCTTCCAGTGGAAGTGGTGGAGGCAGGTTCGTTGGTATCATTTAAAAATAAATTGGATAGGCATATAGATGAGAAGGGAATGGAGGGTTATGGTATGAGTGCAGGCAGGTGGGACTAAGGGAAAAAAGTTGTTTGGCACGGACTTGTAGGGCCGAGATGGCCTGTTTCCGTGCTGTAATTGTCATATGGTTATATGGTTTCTCTTGAATTTGAGAATAATATTGATTTATCGTTTGTAGGCACTGAATCCCAAGTGTGAGTCAGGGAGGAGCCACGGAGAACAGGACGCAACCAATAACTTTCTTTGTGGCAGAGAGTGGGACAATGTATCTGTGGACACTGTGACACGATCTGGCTCCTTTCTTGGGCGGCACGGTGGCCCAGCGGTATACCTACTGCCTCACAGAGCCAGCGACACGGGTTCGATCCTGACTACGGGTGTTGTCTGTACGGAGTTTGCACGTTCTCCCCGTGACCTGCGTGGGTTTTCTCCGGGTGCTTCGGTTTTCTCCCACACTATAAAGACGTGCAGGTTTGTAGGTTAATTGGCCTCAGTTACCAGTGTAACTTGTCCCCAGTGTGTATAGGATAGTATTAGTGTGCGGGGATCGCTGGTCGGCACAGACTCGGTGGGCCGAAGGGCCTGTTTCCACGCTGTATCTCTAAACTAAACAGCATGAAACTAAGATGTTCACGACAACGGTAATTTGGTACTTGGTCCTCTTACCCAAAGTTAGAGATGAGATTGTGAATTTGTGATTGAGCTTGCATCCTGTGCTTGGGATTATGTAGACAGCGTTGGGCAATCCCAAACTTCCTGTAATAAATGTTCTACTTCCAGACAATGCTTTCACTTCGGTTAATTCCATGCACGGCACACTTATCTTACATGTTATGTTCACGAGACCAATTCCTCATGCATTACTTCCAGGAACGCATTGGCGGGATGAGTCAAGTTTACGCACAAAAGGCCACTGTAGAAATACTGCTCTAGAGACACGACAAATTAACTGGTGGCATCGATTACCAACCATGATCAATATGCTCGATTATATCACACGCCAATCACTGTTGCATCATTTGAGCAGCCTTGGTTCGGAGGCAATAGATAATGACTAGTTTACATCTGACAAGCAATGTTCTACAGTGGGGGAATCAGAGAGGATTTATGGAATATGAACATGTCTTCAACTAAAAGGAATGCGACACAAAAAGCTGGAATATCTCAGTGGGTCAGGCAGCATCTGCACTCATGGAAGTGACGTTTGCCTGAGTGCTGGAGTAACTCCAGTCAGGCAGCTCTGTGAAACGTCACCTATCCATGTTCTCCACAGATGCTGCCTGACCCGCTGAGTTACTCCAGCACTCTGTGAAACGTCACCTATCCATGTTCTCCACAGATGCTGCCTGACCCGCTGAGTTCCTCCAGCACTCTGTCAAACGTCACCTAACCATGTTCTCCACAGATGCTGCCTGACCCGCTGAGTTTCGGCACTCCAAAACGTCACCTATTTCCTTAGGTCCATAGATGCTGCCTGACCCACTGAGTTATGGTGCAGCAGCATCTATGGAGCTAAGGAAATAGGCAACGTTTCGGGCCAAAACCCTTCTGGAAATAGGCAACGTTTCAGGCCGAAACCCTTCCGGGTTTCGGCCCGAAACGTTACCTATTTCCTTAGCTCCATGCTGCCTGACCCGTTGAGTTACTCCAGCACTCTGTGAAACGTCACCTATCCATGTTCTCCACAGATGCTGCCTGACCCGCTGAGTTACTGTGGAACATTATGTGTTTTTTTTGTAAACCAACATCTGCAGTTCCTTGTCTCTTTGTTCTGGTGAGTGCCTGCCATGTTTTATTTATAACTCTATATCAATGTACTCATCTATCAGACTACCTCAAGCACACATTTCATCCTTTGAATTTTGAGGACTTCATTATTGAAGAAATTGAACTGTCTTTTAAATCAGAGAGAATGCCTTAGAGCACTTAACCTAACTTTCTAAAATGTAAATACTGGTTCTGTTCTATTCTGTTCTGCACAATCCCGCAGGCATTGCCACTTTCATTTCACTGCACATCTTGCATGTGTATGTGACAAATAAAATTGACTTGACTCTCGATATAAAGTGATCATTTCAATCAAATTGTAATATTTGTAACTTTGATGCAAATTTTACATCTAAACATTTTGACAAAGTTTGCACCGCTGTTTAGAGAATATTTCACTGTCTTATAAACGTCAAATATGATGAGTTTCAATCAACATATTATTCAAGGTTTGTGATGCTGATGCTGATTAATTTTCACTAAAAAGCAGAGATTGATTCAAACTCAATTGTAGAATTTCTGAAATGTCTAAATGAAGTGAATTTAACAACAAGTTTGTAATATCCTTCGATGGCTCAAAGCATTGTCAGAAAAAGGTGACTTTGTAAAAAATATAAAACCTGGCAAAAGACATATGGAACAAACAAACTTAAAAACGAAACTTAGTTTGATTATCACAAGGACTTGTATTTCATTTAGGAATCTGATAATGGTAACGTGATGACTGCAGGTAGGAGATGGAACCTCATCTGGATTCACTTATACAGTGCCTCTGCATGGTGTCACCTTTCCAAATTATTAAGATCAAAGATTACACTGTGGAAGCCTTATTAAAAGACATCATACCATCTCAGGAAAGGAAAAACTGCCTTGAGATTTTAATTGGTGGTAGTTATTTATCGGCACAGACTGAGCAGAGACAGATTCGCAACAGTGGTATTGTCAGGCTTACTCGGAAAACAACGCAAGATGAGACCGGCTATCCAAACATCGACCATTGCCCAATGCTAAATGTAAATGGTTTTATAATGTCTCTTCAAATGTTCAAGACAACAAAACAAAATAGAAGATGAATTTCTGCTTCAACATCATAGTAAATTCCAGGTTCAATTGGCAGGTGATTACACTGTCGTTATAGTCCTGCTTTTGTCTGCTGTTTTTCTCAGAGTTATATTTTGTATTTTTGCAGAGCTGGCTATCTTTGATCTGAAAGTAAAGGGGGGGGGGGGGGGGGGGTCACAGGTCGCAGTCATGACAACATGTCTTCGACTGCTGTCTAATGTAGAAAAGTCAAACTAGGAGAAGTAACTTTAGACCTGCCTGGTGGAGTTTAAAACAAACTTGGTCAGATCATATCGTCAACTGGAAACCCATTCTAGGGTTCAAAGATCAGATGGTATTTATACCCAAAGTTCACTGTAAGGGAATCGAGTCCACTTGGCCCTGAGGGGAGGTATCTGAGTCTTTCATTCCACCATTCACAGGGCAATCACTTGGCCTTGCTTTAATTGGCAAATTCCATTGATTTAGATCACAAACCCTTGTACAGAAACTTTGTCACAAGCTGATTTTTCCTGACATTTCAAAAACTCGCGCTTTATATTAGAAGCAAAAGGTTTACAAAGGCAAATATAAAATATTGGAGAATATCAACAGTTTCCTGTCGACTTCTTTGGATCAAATAAACTGCATTGAATGCGCAAAGCTGGCCCGCTCTAGCTTGGTGAAACCAGGTGACTTGCAATGGCGACAAGCTGACAGCCATCCATTACTGCAGCACTGTTACTGCAACGTTACTGCCCATTACTGCAACCTGCCCGTTACTGCAACACTGTACCCGTTACTGCAACACTGTACCCGTTACTGCAACACTGTACCCGTTACTGCAACACTGTACCCGTTACTGCAACACTGTAACACTGTACCCGTTACTGCAACACTGTACCCACTTACCCGTGCAACACTGTACCCGTTACTGCAACACTGTACCCGTTACTGCAACACTGTACCCATTACTGCAACACTGTACCCATTACTGCAACACTTACTGCAACACTGTACCCATTACTGCAACACTGTACCCATTACTGCAACACTGTCCCATTACTGCAACACCCATTCTCACTCTGCCCTCTCTCTGTATCCTTGGCCCCCTACACTCTTCCAATGGCCCCCTACACTCTTCCAATGTCCAGAACAACCCATGTCTTCCAACTTGGCACACAAGGGCTTTAAGGAGCCAACACTACATTTAACAATTTCACTTGGTCAACTATTGCAATCTTGCTTCTCAAACCTTCAGCATTCATTTCCTTTTCTTGCTCCCATTTACTAATTCTCATTTCATCTCTCTCTTCATTCTCAGACATAATTCTCAGCTGATGGAGCCTCTGCCTCACTACACCAGAGATCTGCATTCGATCCTGACCTCGGATGCTGTCTGCACGGAGTTTGCACGCTCTCCCTGTGACCGCGTGGGTTTCCTCCGGGTGCTCCGGTTTCCTCCAACATCCCAAGGACGTGCAGGTTTGTAGGTTAATTGGCCCCTAGTGTGTAGGGAGTGGATGAGAAAGTGGGATAACATAGAACTAGTGTGAACAGGTGATCGATGGTCAGCACAGACTTGATGGGCCGAAGAGCCTGTTTCCATGCTGTATTGTTCAATCAATGAATGAATCTCTGCTACCACTGTAAGCCAATGTTGTTTGTATCATTCACCTCCCCTTTGCTGAAATATCGGACCCAAAAGCACCTCCCTTTACATGTTAAGACACAGAATGCTGTAGTAACTCAGCGGGTCAGGCAGCATTTCTAGAGAAGATGATTAGATGACATTTTGGGTCGGGAGCCCTCTTCAGACTGATTGTATATCTACTTTAATGATCCTGAATGGGAAATATTGCCTGATTGCATTATGACATAGAAACATAGAAAATATGTGCAGGAGTAGGTCATTCGGCCCTTCGAGCTGTTCAATATGATCGTGGCTGATCATCCTAAATCAGTACCCTGTTCATGCTTTCTCCCCATATCCCTTGATTCCATTAGGCCTAAGAGCTAAATCTAACTCTCTCTTGAAAACATCGAGTGAATTGGCCTCCGCTGCCTTCAGTGGCAGAGAATTCCACAGATTCATGACTCTCTGGGTGAACAAGTTTTTCTTCATCTCAGTCCTAAATGGCTGACCCCTTATTCTTCAACTGTGGCCCCTGGTTCTGGATTCCCCCAACATCCGGAATATTTTTCCTGCATCTAGCCTGTCTAATTTGAGTATAGTATACTCTAATTTGAGTATAGAAGCTGGGATGTAATGTTAAAATTGTACAAGGCATTGGGGAGACCAAATCTGGAGTATGGTGTACAATTTTGGTCGCCCAATTATAGGAAGGATGTCAACAAAATAGAGAGAGTACAGAGGAGATTTACTAGAATGTTGCCTGGGTTTCAACAACTAAGTTACAGAGATAGGTTGAATAAGTTAGGTCTTTATTCTCTGGAGCGCAGAAGGTTAAGGGGGGACTTGATAGAGGTCTTTAAAATGATGAGAGGGATAGACAGAGTTGATGTGGACAAGCTTTTCCTTTGAGAATAGGGAAGATTCAAACAAGAAGACATGACTTCAGAATTAAGGGACAGAAGTTTAGGGGTAATATGAGGGGGAACTTCTTTACTCAGAGAGTGGTAGCGGTGTGGAATGAGCTTCCAGTGGAAGTGGTGGAGGCAGGTTCATTGGTATCATTTAAAAATAAATTGGATAGGTATATGGATGAGAAGGGAATGGAGGGTTATGGTATGATTGCAGGCAGGTGGGACTAAGGGGGAAAAAAAAAAAAAAAAAAAATTGTTTGGCACGGACTTGTAGGGCCGAGATGGCCTGTTTCCGTGCTGTAATTGTTATATGGTTATATGGTAATCCCTTAAGAATTTTTATATGGTTCTGTAAAGTCCCCTCTCATCCTAAATTCCAGTAAATATAAGCCCAGTCGATCCATTCTTTCATCATCTGTCAGTCCCGCCATCCCGGGAATTAACCTGGTGATGGTGTTCTGCCACTTACAAAGTACGTTGGAAACTCCATAACTCTATTATAATTAAAAGATTTTGTGATCACACCAGGTCTTGTTCATTGGATTCTGGAACTGATACAATGCTGAGAACTATATTCTGCACTCTATAACTTCCCCTTTGCTCTACCCGTTGTACTTTAGGAAATACAAGGAACTGCAGTTGCAGCTTTACAAAAAGAGACACAAAGTGCTGGAGTAACTCAGCGGGTCTGGCAGAGTCTCAGGAGAACATGGAGAGGTGATATTTTGGGTCTGGGCCCTGTTCCAGACAGGTCTAGCTATTGTACTTGAGTTTGACGATTGCATTTACATCTAAGCTGCTTGGATGGTAATGCAATTGTGCCTCTGAATTTGTGACAATACGTTAGGTTGGCACAGTGGTAGAGTTGCTGCCTTACAGCACCATATCTTCCAGATAGAACTATGGCATTCTTACTTGCAGCAGCACAACACAATATGTGAACCTAGTGCACTGTAAACAATATCGAAACAGGAGGAGGAAAAAAAAGTGTGTGTGTGTGTGTGTATATATGGCTTGTATACTGAAGTCTCTGGATCAGGATTTGAATTCACTAGCTTCTGACTCTGGGCTGAGGGTCTTAGCTTGGTTTTCATTCAATCAGCTGTCCCTGGTGTATGCTGGTCGGTGCGGACTCAGTGGCCTGAAGGGCTTGTTTCCGCTGTTTCACTAAAGTCGAATAAACCTAAACTTAAATCAGCTTTTGTGGGGTGTTGTCCAGTCAGCGGAAAGACAACACATGATTACAATCGAGCCGCTCACAGTGTACAGATACATGATAAGGGAATAACGTTTAGTGCAAGGTAAAGAACCAGTAGAGTCTGATCAAAGATAGTCCGAGGGTCTCCAATGAGGTGGATAGTAGTCCAGGACTGGTCTCTGCTAGTTTTCTCTTTCCAGCTACCAATAAGATTCTCTTTAACTCTTGTATTTTCAGTAGAGTTTTACGATACTATACGATGGAACGTTATTTATCCCAGGAGGGAAATTGATCGGCCAATAGTCATAAAACACAAAATACATGAAACATGAAACATGAAAAGGATGGGGAAATTAAAGAGGGGAAAGTGGAAAGGATTGGGGGAGGTGGGGGGGGATGTGGGGGGGGGGGGGGGGGGATGTGGGGGGGATGTGGGGGGGGGGGGATGTGTGGGGGGATGTGGGGGGGAGGTGGGGGGGGATGTGGGGGGGGGGGGGGGGGGGGGATGGGGGGGGGGGGGGATGGGGGGGGGGGGGGATGTGGGGGGTTGGGGGGGAGGGGGAGTAAAGGGCCTGTCCCACTGCCGGCGAGTGTTAAGTTGCAGCACTCGCCTGAAAAACTGGGAACTGGAACGGTGACTGTCAGAGTGGAACACACACGCACACACACACGCACACACACACGCACACACACACGTACACACACACACGCACGCCCCCACGCACGCGCACACGCGCACATGAGCCAATGAAAATGTCGGGTCAGGCAAGGAGATTCACTAAAACTCCCCACAACTACATGTCGACCCCACTACACACACACACACATGACACACACACGATTACACATTTTCGCGCACACGCACGCACACGCACGCACACACGCACATACACACACACACACACACACACACACACACACATGTACACACACACATGTGCATACATACACACACACACGCACACACACATGTACACACACACACACGCACATTAGGGAAAGTGGGGAGGGGAGCGCTGTCTGTAATTCACACGGTGCAAAGCCAAGGTGATACAGACACACACTGCGATGAGCAGGAAGGTTAAGACGGCTAGCACAGTGTACGGTAAGTCCTTTAAAAGAGTGGGGGGGGGGTGGGGAGAAGAAGGGAGAGGGGGAGGAGAAGGAATGGGGACACTTTTAAGAAGCCAGACAACCTTTAACAAGCCACAGATACACAGCTGTGAAGTTCGGCGGACATTTAACATTACCGGTCGGTTTTCCTTGGTTCTGAAAACACGTGCTTACGTTTTTTTCCCCCAATGAGCCAATGAAAATGTCGGGTCGGGCAAGGAGATTCACTAAAACTCCCTACAACTACATGTCGACCCCACTACAACTACAACGACTACAGGATTATCGATTTTCGCCATGGCGGCCAATTTTTGGTCGCCAGAATATTTTCCAACGTGTTGAGAGATTTGCGGCGACCATACTGAGGCCGTGACTAGTTCCCAGAACGCGGGAACTCCTCGCGACCATGAAGGAGACTCACCAGAGACGACCAGCGAACACGTGGCGAGCGCAGAGTCTCCGGCACTCACCTAAACAGTTGCCTAAGTGGGACAGGCCCTTCAGCCTCAGTCTACCCCACGACAGAAGGGGGAGGAGTTGTACAGTTTGATAGCCAAATGGAAGAAGGATCTCCTGTGGCGTTCTGTGCTGCATCTTGGTGGGACCAGTCTGTTGCAGAAGGGATCTCCTCAGGTTGACCAGTGTGTGACGGAGGGGGTGAGCTGTATTGTCCAGGATGCTCCGCAGTTTGTGGAGCATCCTCCCCTCCAAGACCAACCTCCCGTGGATCCAACTCCAACTCCAACTCATGCCCCCAGCACGGAGCCAGCCTTCCTGACGAGTTTGTTGATTCTGTTAGCGTCCGTGACCTTTGCCCTGCTGCCCCTGGCCACCAGTGAAGTAGATGGCACTGGCCAACACCAATTGGTACAACATCAGTAGCATCTTACTGCAGCGTTTTGTCTTCTTATCGGTCTCCGTGACATATTGTATTTGAGAATGGTCCAACAAGACTTTTTAAACAGAGTACAAGAAATTCTTATTATTATTGGCTTAACAATTGATGTGAGTGTCGGCATTTGGATGAAGCATTATTTCCTCAATACCACACTAGACTGCCTGCACGCAACAAGTATTTAATAAACACACGGGATTGTATACTTAAGTCTCCAGATCGGGATTTGAATTCGCTAGCTTCCGACTCTGAGCCGAGGATCTGAGCTTGGTTTTCATTCAATCACTTGCCTTGTTCAATTTACAAACTTCTCGCCACGCCCAAGGCTGCCAACAAACAGCGAGAAACATCGCACAGGGCGCTGTAACGTCTCTCAAAACTGCAGCACGGAGAAGTCCGAAGCTCCACAACCCCGGAGCAGAGACGCTGATGAGGACTAGAGAGATGGACATACACCATGGGCCAGCACAGTGTAGCAACAGGCCCTTCAGCCCACAATGTCCGTGTCGAACATGATCCCAAGACCAATCTACCTGCACATAAACCCTATCCCTCCATTCCCTGCATATCCATGTGCCCATCCAGAACTCATAAAACCCAGCATCATATTTGCCTCCACCACCACCCATGGCAGCACAGTGTAGGCACTTACAATAGACAATAGACAACAGGTGCAGGAGTAGAGGCCATTCGGCCCTTCGAGCCAGCACCGCCATTCAATGTGATCATCCCCAATCAGTACCCCGTTCCTGCCTTCTCCCCATATCCCCTGACTCCGCTATCTTTAAGAGCCCTATCTAGCTCTCTCTTGAAAATATCCAGAGAACCGGCCTCCACTGCCCTCTGAGGCAGAGAATTTCACAGACTCACAACTCTCTGTGAGAAAAAGTGTTTCCTCATCTCAGTTCTAAATGGCTTACCCCTTATTCTTAAACTGTGGCCCCTGATTCTGGACTCCCCCAACATCGGGAACATGTTTCCTGCCTCTAGCGTGTCCAAACCCTTAATAATCTTATATGTTTCAATGAGATACCCTCTCATCCTTCTGTCCAAACCTTTAATAATCTTATAATCTTAGCAAAGGCTGCACGGCAGCGAATAATCATAATAATCTTACCACCATCTATGTACAAAAACCTGCCCCAAACATCTTCCTTATACTTTGTAGAAACAAGGGACTGCAGATGCTGGATTATACCAAAGATAGAGACAAAGTGCTGGAGCAACTCAGCAGGTCAGGCAGCATCTCTGGAGAAAAAGGATGGGTGATGTTTCAGGTAGAGACCCTTCTTCAGAGTCTGAAGTGTCCCAACCCAAAAGATCACGCATCCTTTGTGTTTATCCTTTCGACTTTGCCCCTCTCACCTTAAAGGTTTATTATTGTCACATGTACCGAGCTTCAGATGAGAAGATATGCCCTTTATTATTTGACACGTCCACTCTGGGGAAAAAGCTTCTGGATGTCTACCCTATCTGTGACTCTCAGAGTTTGATGTACGTCTATCATGTTTCCCGTCAGCCTCTGGCGAGTTGAAGGAGACACAATAGAGGGTAGAATTACTTGTTGCATTAGTTTAGTGTAGTTTAGAGATAAACCGGTTCTGCCCATCCAGTCCACGCCGACCAGCGATCCTCACACACTAACACTATCCTACACACACTGAGATCGATCTTACATTGATACCAAGCCCCCCTGCAGGAACTATACAACAAGAGGTGCAACTCCAGAGCAAATAAAATCATGGGAGACCCCTTCCACCCCTGCAACGGACTGTTCCAGCTGCTACGGTCAGGCAAACGCCTCCGTTGCCATGCGGTGAGAACGGAGAGGATGAGAAGGAGTTTCTTCCCAGAGGCCATTAGGACTGTAAACTCCTACCTCACCAGGGACTAACTCTACTGAACATTTTTCCTTCCATTATTTATTATGTAAAAGAATATGTGTGTTATGATTGTGTTTATAATTTGTTTGTTGTTTTGTTGTTTGTGTTTTGCACAAAGTCCGCGAGCATTGCCACTTTCATTTCACTGCACATCTCGTATGTGTATGTGACAAATAAACTTGACTTGACTTGACTTGACTTGAATTAACTTACAAACCTGTACGTCTATGGAGCGTGGTTGGAAACCGAAGACCTTGGAGAAAACCCACGCAGGTCACGGGGAGAACGTGCAAACTCCGTACAGACAGCACCCGTAGTCAGGATCGAACCCGGGTCTCTGAGGCAGCAACTCTACCGCTGGGCCATCATGCTGCCCTAAGTTAAAGCTTAGTTATAACATTGTCGGTTTGATAATAGGAGCGAACATTAGTACGTTGCAGTGTGTGACACCTCATACTTTAATTTAGTGGAAGTATGAGTTCACTCTGAAAGACCAGGGATTTATGGCACAGTGGACTACACTGGATTACTGAGAGAGCGTCTCCTAGTCTAATATGAAAGCCGTGATTGATCTTTCTCCATGAAGGGACTTGGTTTGTCTTGAGGTCGCTAAAGGTGGCATATAAACGTAAGCTCCGTCTTTCTTACTTTATTGAAAACACTTGTGGATCATTTCCTGCTATTTTTCTCCGGTTTTTGCCAATGGGTTTCCTCTCCGCAGCTTTCCAAACCCATCCCTGCCATCGAGACGTCAGCCTCAAGAGGCAACTTGTTCAATTGTACAACAAGTATCTGGCGGCTCTTAGTTTAGTTTAGATGGGCCCTCCCGTCCACACCCACCAACTTCACATGAGTTCTGCCCGACACACCAGGAACAATTAACCTACAAACCTACACATCTCTGGAGTGTGGGAGGAACCCGGAGCACCCGGAGGAGACCCACGGGGACAACGTGCAAACTCCGTACAGACAGCATGCGTAGTCAGGATGGAACGCAGGTCTCTGGCGCTGTGAGGCAGCAACTCTACCGCTGCGCCACCGTGCCGCTAGAACTCTCCCTCAAGCTATTTGGAAGAAACTTACCAGGCGGAGTGTTCACGCTGTAAAATATCAGGTGATTTCATACAACATAGAACAGTACAGCACAGAAACTGGCCCTTCGGCCCACAATGCCCGTGCTGGACATGATGCCAAGACCATCTCTCATCTGCCAGCACCTGATCTGTATGCATCCATTCCCCGCACGTCCATGTGCCCGTCTAAAACCATCTTAAACACCACGATCGTATCTGCCTCCACCCCCAGCCCGGATGCACGTTCCAGGCACCCACCACCCTCTGTATAAAACACCTGCCCCGCACATCCCCTTTAGACTTTGCCCCTCTCATCTTCAAGCTGTGTCCTTTTGCATTTAAAATGTATACTTTGACTATTGTCCCTAGTGTGTGTGTGTAGGGTAGTGTTAGTGTGAGGTGATCGCTGGTGATCAAGGGCCTGTATTCACGCTATATCTTTAAACTAAACTAAGACATCAGGATGGTACCAACAGATCTAGTGTAGACAGCGTGGGGAACTCTTCAATGGAGCCTCAGAACACAAATCATTACAAATCCTACTGTAAAATAAAATTCCAGAAAGAAAAAGCTTCTTCTACTTGGTGTTCATGTTGGTGATAATGTTCGTACATCAGACCTCCTGGCTCATAGAACATAACATAGGACATACAACATAGAACATACAACATAGAACATACAATGATCTGGCCTCAACTACCCTCTGTGGCAGAGAGTTCCAGAGATTCACCTCTCTCTGTGTGAAAAAAGTTCTTCTCATCTCAGTTTTAAAGGATTTCCCCCTTTATCCTTAAACTGTGACCCCTTGTCCTGGACTTCCCCAACATCGGGAACAATCTTCCTGTATCTAGCCTGTCCAACCCCTTAAGAATTTTGTACGTTTCTATAAGAGTTCTATAATGTTCCTACATCAGACCTCCTGGCTCATAGAACATAACACAGAACATACAACATAGAACATACAACATAGAACATACAACATAGAACATACAACATAGAACAGCACAGCACAGGAAAAGGCCCTTTGGCCCACAATATCTGTGCTGAACATGATGCCAAGACCAACTCTTATCTGCCAACACACTTTCCCTCCATTCCCTGCATATCCATGTGCCTGTCTAAAAATCCCATTAACACCACAATGGTATCTGTCTCCACCACCACCCCCGGCTGCACGTTCCAGGCACCCACCACCCTCTGTGTAAAACATTTCCCCCGCACATCCCCTTTAAACGTTGCCCTTTTGATCATAAAGCTTTGCTCTCTGGTATTTGACATATAAAGAGGGAAAAGGTTCTGAATGTCTACCCCCTCGTAATTTGATTATACTTCTATGAAGTCTCCCCTCAACCTCCGGCCTTCCAGAGAAAACATTCCAAGTCAGTCCAACCTCTCCCTGTAGCTGAAACCCTCTAATCCCGGCATCATTCTGGTGAACCTCCTCTGCACCCTCTCCAAAGCCCCCACATCCTCCCTGTAATGAAGGTGACCAGAACTGCACACAATGCTCCAAATACAATCTTATCAAAGTTCTATAGAGCTCCATCGTAACTTCCTGACTCTTGTAGCAAGTTACGATAGACTCTTGACTCAGTGCTGGCCTCCTGCACTTATTTTCTATGTTTGTACTCAATGCCCCGACCAATGAAGACAAACATACTGTACCCCTTCCTTACCACTTGTGTTGCCACTCTCACACAGTTATGGACTTGGTGACCAAGATCCCTCTGTACATCAACGCCATTATGGGTCTTGCAATGAATTGTATATTTTCCCCTGTAACTGCACAGATATTGACAGATAATATTAGGACGGGCCTCCAGCGGTCGTGACGAAACTCTGTAATCACCCCCGGAACTTGGCCATCAGGCGTGAGTCTAACTAGAGACTTCCCTTCAACGTTGCTCGTGAAACTTCCTTCCGCCCGCTTTCACCAAGATTTATTAAGTGAGCTTAAGAACTGATAATCAGGTACAAAAACAAATCCCATTTGTCAAATGGGTGATAAATCACAAGGTCCAAGAATTCCACATATAATATTCTAATTGACCTTCCTCAAGTAGGGGTATAATGTTGACATCAGGAGGCAAGGTGGTGCAGCGGGTAGAGCTGCTGCCTCACAGCGCCAGAGACCCGGGTTCGATCCTGACCACGGGTGGTGTCTGTACAGAGTTTCCACATTCTGCTGTGACCTGCGTGGGTTTTGTCCGGGTGCTCCGGTTTCCTCCCACGCTCCACAGACGTGCAGGTTTGCAGGCTAATTGGTTTCTGTAAATTGTATAGGGAGCGGATCCAAAAGTGGGATAAGATAGAACTGGTGTGAATGGGCTGAAGGGCCTGTTTCCATGCTGTATCTCCAGACCCTAACTGAGGGCGAGCCTCATTTCTAGGCGAGGAGTGTACGATACGATATAACTTTACTTATGTTGCCTGACCCGCTGAGTTACTCCAGCACTCTGTGAAACGTCACCTATCCATGTTCTCCACAGATGCTGTCTGACCCGCTGAGTTATGGTGCAGCAGCAACTATGGAGCTAAGGAAATAGGCAATGTTTCGGGCCGAAACTGCCTGACCCTTCTGGAAATAGGCAACGTTTTGAAACGTTACCTATTTCCTTAGCTCCATAGATGCTGCTGCACCCGCTGAGTTACTCCAGCACTCTGTGAAACATCACCTATCCATGTTCTCCACAGATGCTGCCTGACCCGCTGAGTTACTCCAGCACTCTGTGAAACGTCACCTATCCATGTTCTCCACAGATGCTGCCTGACCCGCTGAGTTACTCCAGCACTCTGTGAATCGCTACCTATCCATATTCCCCACAGATGCTGCCTCCACAGATGCTGCCTGACCCGTTGAGTTACTCCAGCACTCTGTGAAACGTCACCTATCCATGTTCTCCACAGATGCTGCCTGACCCGCTGAGTTACTCCAGCACTCTGTGAAAAGTCACCTATCCATGTTCTCCACAGATGCTGCCTGACCCGCTGAGTTACTCCAGCACTCTGTGCCTTTCTTTGATATGTCCAGCCTGAATTTCATTGAGAAGTTTCGGAACATATGACAATAAAACACTTTTGACTCTTGAAAGAAAACTCGGGAGCTAGGAGATTTCCTCTCTTGGCTGCGGTTTAATGTGTTGCAAGTTTGAGATCTGCCGTCGTGGCCAAGGGAATCCCAGGGAATGTGCGGAGGCTGCTGGCAAACTGAAACTGCTTACTGTACATCCACACCACAAAGGAAACTCAATCTTTACCATACATTGCTGTAATCCAAATGGAGCAACGGAGGCAATGCCTCATCATAACCTCTACACAATCCAGTCTGGTGCTCATAGACTCTTGGCCAAGATAGCGGGGCAGTCAACACCAAGCCTCTGTGGGGGAGGACCACAGTCTAGGGTCCTTCCGCTGCTGGACATGGGGGGGCAGGGTGTGGTGGAGACGCCCCTCAAACAAGAGGAGGGAGATCAGCCCAGGGGGTTTTGTTTTGTGTAACGATCGTGCGAACGCCACTGAGTGACGCTAACACAGTTTTGGTTTTGTATTGAGTGGTAGCGGTGTGGAATGAGCTTCCAGTGGAAGTGGTGTCGGCAGGTTCATTGGTATCATTTAAAAATAAATTGGATAGGCATATGGATGAGAAGGGAATGGAGGGTTATGGTATGTGCAGGCAGGTGGGACTAAGGAAAAAAAGTTGTTCGGCACGGACTTGTAGGGCCGAGATGGCCTGTTTCCGTGCTGTAATTGTTATATGGTTATATATATTTTAGCTTAGTTTTGTTTAGTTTCGAGATACAGTGCTGACGCAGGCCCTTCGGTCGACCGAGTCTACGCCGACCAGCGATCCCCGCACACTATCCTACACACTAGCAACAATATTGTTTTTACCGAAGGCAATTAAACTGCCAAAATGAACGTCTTTGGAGAGCGGGAGGAAACCGGAGCACCCGGCAAAAACCCACGTGGTCACAGGGAGAAGGTACAGACTCTATACAGACAGCACCCGTAGCCAGGATCAAACCCGGGTCTCTGGCGCTGTGAGGTAGCAACTCTACCGCTGCGCCACCGTGCTGCCCTGAATTATAATTACATGTACAGTGAAAAACATTAATTTGCATCATTACTATCCAAATAGATTGGAGAAACCATACATAAATACAATCAAGTCAAATTCAAGTGTAATAGGTAGACCTGTCTGGAACAGGGCCCTGACCCAAAACATCACCTCTCCTTGTACCCCTGACATAGTGCCAGACCCACTATCTTACTCCAGCACTTTGTGGATCAAACCCGGGTCTCTGGCGCTGTGAGGCAGCAACTCTACCGTTGCACCACCGTGCCACCAATTTATTCTGAATAAAGTTTTATTTTGGGGAACAAAAAAAAATAACCATCAAGAAAGTGTTTGGTTCCAATACACCCCCTGTGGGGCCCTGGTGCTGTTTAAACCACAGGGGGGGGGGGGGAGGGGAGGGGGGAGGCAGAATGTGCTGGCTGTCTCTATTGACTCTGATGACAAACCTCTTTATTCTCTGTCGCTTGTGGAGCCCAGCCGGTGTTACAAGTAGACACAAGCACCATAAAGCCTGGTCCAGGGGTTGCAGCATCAGTCCCAGCCACATCTGCCGTCAGTGCTGCCACCATCATACCAGCTACGCTTCATAACCACACAGTGGACGACTCTAGGAACTCCACCGTCACACAGAAACTGGACACCGTATCTGAGGAAGGATGTGCTGGCTCTGGAAAGGGTCCAGAGGAGGTTTACGAGAATGAGTAGGTTAACATATGATGAGCGTTTGTCGGCACTGGGCCTGTACTCGCTGGAGTTTAGAAGAATGAGGGGGGGCCTCATTGAAACGTACAGAATAGTGAAAGGCTTGGATAGAGTGGATGTGGAGAGGATGTTTCCACTAGTGGGAGAGTCTAGGACCAGAGGGCACAGCCTCAGAATAAAAGGACTTTCCTTAAGGAAGGAGATGAGGAAGAATTTATTTAATCAGAGGGTGGTGAATCTGTGGAATTCTTTGCCACAGAAGGCTGTGGAGGTCAAGTCAGTGGATATTGTTAAGGCATAGATTCAGTTCAGTTCAGTTTAATTTATTGTCACGTGTAACGAGGTACAGTGAAAAGCTTTTGTTGCGCGCTAACCAGTCAGCGGAAAGACTATACATGATTGGAATCGATCCATTTACAGTGTTTAAATACATGATAACCATATAACAATTACAGCACGGAAACAGGCCATCTCGGCCCTACAAGCCCGTGCCGAACAACTTTTTTTCCCTTAGTCCCACCTGCCTGCACTCGTACCATAACCCTCCATTCCCTTCTCATCCATATGCCTATCCAATTTATTTTTAAATGATACCAACAAACCTACCTCCACCACTTCCACTGGAAGCTCATTCCACACCGCTACCACTCTCTGAGTAAAGAAGTTCCCCCTCATATTACCCCTAAACTTCCGTCCCTTAATTCTGAAGTCATGTCCCCTTGTTTGAATCTTCCCTATTCTCAAAGGGAAAAGCTTGTCCACATCAACTCTGTCTATCCCTCTCATCATTTTAAAGACCTCTATCAAGTCCCCCCTTAACCTTCTGCGCTCCAGAGAATAAAGACCTAACTTATTCAACCTATCTCTGTAACTTAGTTGTTGAAACCCAGGCAACATTCTAGTAAATCTCCTCTGTACTCTCTCCATTTAATAAGGGATAAGATTGACAGATTTGTGATTAGTAATTGTGTCAGGGGTAATGGGGAAAAGGCTCGAGGGTGGAGTGGAAATGCAGGGGTTACTTGAAGTTAGAGAAGTCAGGTTCATAGCGCTGGACTGTAAACTGCCCCAGTGAAATATGAGGTGCTGCTCCTCCAGTTTGCACTGGGCCCTATAGAAAGTCTCTCAACCCAAAACGTCACCGATCCATGTTCTCCACAGATGCTGCCTGACCCGCTGAGTTACTCCAGCACTCTGTGAAACGTCACCTCTCCATGTTCTCCACAGATGCTGCCTGACCCGCTGAGTTACTCCAGCACTCTGTGTCCACTTTTGTTCTCATCTCCGGCAGAGAAGTGGCTGGGTTGCTAGTGTAAATGCCACGATGCCTACCTGACGACCCTTCTTCAGACTGACGTCGAGACCCTTCTTCAGACTGATGTGGAGGTGGGGGAGGGGCGGGTTCCCGCCCCTCCCCCATCTCCACATCAGTCTGAAGAAGGGTCTCGACCCAAAACGTCACCCATTCCTTCTCTCCACAGATGCTGCCTGACCCGCTGAGTTACTCCAGCACTCTGTGAAACGTCACCTATCCATGTTCTCCACAGATGCTGCCTGACCCGCTGAGTTACTCCAGAACTCTGTGAAACGTCACCTATCCATGTTCTCCACAGATGCTGCCTGACCCGCCGAGTTACTCCAGCTTTTTGTGTTTATCTAAGTGCACTCTCAGTTTGGTTTCTTTGGCAAGAACTGAGAGGAACTGTCGACATTGAGCCAAATCCCAAACTGAGTTGCTTTTAACAAAACTTCCATCCCAGCTCACACGTGCCGCTCCCCGGCCAGTTCAGGTTGTATCTTATTTTTAGCACCACTGAAACACTGCCCACCTTTCCACAGGGGTCATAAGGTCATATGTGATAGGAGAGAAGGAGGCCATTCGGCCCATCAAGTGTAATCCGTCATTCAATCATGGCTGATCGATCTTTCCCTCTCAACCCCATCCTCCTGCCTTCTCCCCATAACCCGAGATGAGAAGAACTTTTTTCACACAGAGAGTGGTAAATCTGTGGAATTCTCTGCCACAGAGGGTAGTCGAGGCCAGTTCATTGGCTATATTTAAGAGGGAGTTAGATGTGGCCCTTGTGGCTAAGGGGATCAGGGGGTATGGAGAGAAGGCAGGTACGGGATACTGAGTTGAATGATCAGCCATGATCATATTGAATGGCGGTGCAGGCTCGAAGGGCCAAATGGCCTACTCCTGCACCTAATTTCTATGTTGCTATGTCTATGTTTCTAACCCCTGACACCCATACTAATCAAAATTCATTTTTTTTAGGTTAAAATTCCTTTCCTCGCCCAAAACATGCGAATAGATGTGTTAGTAACTCACAGGACGAGCCAATAAGCTTTCTGTCTATAGACACAAAAAGCAGGTTGGGCAGTATTGCTGGAGAGAAGGAATAGGTGATGTTTTCAGGTCGAGACCCTTCTGAAGAAAGGTCTCGACCCAAAACGTCACCTGGCTTTTCCTTTTCTCCACAGATGCTGCCTGACCCGCTGAGTTACTCCAGCTGTTTGTGTCTATCTTGGGTTTAAACCAACATCTGCAGTTCCTTCCCACGCAGTTGCCGTTCTCAGCATGAATTCCACAGTTATATAATGAAACATCTTCTGTATCTCTTATCAAGTTAATTTGGTTAAAAGGCAGCTGACTGATTAATCTGTTCATGTGAAAACAATTTTGTTTATAGAATGGCATCGTTGTATTTCTGCACCGTGTCTAATCTCTTCATGAGAAGACTTGACATTTTCCACATTTCCAAAGTCGACCGTAAGCAGTACATGGGGATGAGTCTTCGTGACAAGCTGCAGAGATACACACAGTGTCCACGTACATTGGAAGATTGCTTTATATCATCAACAAACCACAGCACTCTGCCAGCTATCTGGGTGTGCATGTCCTGATGCAGGGTCTCTGATCTCCTGCACACTTCAAGTCAAGACAAGTCAAGTCACTTACATTTCTATAGCACATTTAAAAAACAACTCTCGTTGGCCAAAGTGCTTTACATTGGTGGAGGTACTAACGTTATACAACAGTGGTTCATAGATCACTACATGTAGCCCTCCCACAGAGGACGTCAAGAAAGGCTTGAGAGTAAAGATGAGTTTTAAGTCTCGACTTAAAAGAGTCGATGGAGGGGGCAGTTCTGATGGGAAGACGGAGGCTGCTGCTCCACAGTCTAGGGGCTGCAACCGCTGAGCTTATGCCTGGACCGCGGGATGTTCAGTAACAACAAGTCGGCCAATCTGAGGGACCTGGAGGTGGCCTGCCTGCCCCGTCTTCTTACTCTTCTCATTGAAACTTACAGAATAATGAAAGGCCTGGATAGAGTGGATGCGGAGAGGATGTTTACACTGGTGGGAGAGTCTAGGACCAGAGGTCACAGCCTCAGAATTAAAGGGCGCTCTTTTAGAAAGGAGGAACTTCTTTAGTCCTTTAGAGGGAAATTAATCTGTGGAACTCATTGCCAACGAGGGCTGTGGAGGCCAATCAGTGGATATTTTTAAGACAGAGATAGACAAATTCTTGATTAGAACGTGTGTCAAGGGTTATGGGGAGAAGGCAGGAGAATGGGATTAGGAGGCAGAGATCAGCCATGATTGAATGGTGGAGTGGACTCGATGGGCCGAATGGCCTAATTCTACTCCTATAACTGGTGAACTTTTAATGTTGCTAACTTTCTTCTTGTATATTGTGCTCCTATTTATAAAAGCAAATTATCTTTATGCTTTTTGTTCAGTTTAGTTTATTGTCACATGTACTGAGGTACAGTGAAAGGCTTTTGTTGCGTGCTAACCAGTCAGCAGAAAGATTGTACATGATCACAATCAAGACATTCACAGTGTACAGATACATGATAAAGGGAATAACGTTTATTGTAGAATAACGTCCAGTAAAGTCATATTAAATATAGTCCGAGGGTCTGCAATGAGGTAGATGGGTGGTCAGAACCGCTCTCTAGTTGTGGAGAGGGCGGTTTAGTTGCCTGATAACAGCTGTGAAGAAATTTCCCCTGAATCTGGAGGTGTGCGTTTTCACACTTCCATAACTCCTGCCCGATGGGAGAGGGGAGAAGAGGGAGTGACCGGGGGTGAGACTGGTCCTTGATGATGCTGCTGTCCTTGCCGAGGCAGCGTGAGGTGTAGATGGAGTCGATGGAGGGGAGGTTGGTTTGTGCGATGGTCTGGGCTGCGTCCACAACTCGGTGCTGTCTTGGATGGAGCTGTTCCCAAATCGTGCTGTGATGCATATTATCAATTTACCCAGCCAGTAGTAAAGATGATGAAGGTGCCCCACACAATGTGGCCATTCACATTGGTCTGTGTCCCAAAGTGCAGCAGCTTATATTTGTACACAAGAACTTGAATCCATCACATGTTCAGGACTATCGACCTGAAATGTCACCTGTTCCTTCTCTCCAGAGATGCTGCCTGTCCCGCTGAGTTACTCCAGCATTTTGTGTCTATTTTCGGTTTAAACTAACATCTGCAGTTCCTTCCCACAGTTTGAGTATTACCATGTGTTTATTCGACAATTAAAAAAACATTCACAAGTCCACATGGCAAACCCCATTCATTCACAAAACCCCACTCATTCACAAACGCCACTCATTCACACACCCCACCCATTCACAACTCCACATCACAAACCCCATTCACAACTCCACATCACAAACCCCATTCACAAAATATCTGCTTTAAGTCACATTGGCATCTTCACCTTTCTCTGTTGTGTTTTTCACTGAACTCTGATTTTTTCCCCCTCACTCTGTGTAAAGAGTGATACGGCGATGTCATGACTCGCTGCCTCCCTGTAGCTAACCAGTGGCAGATTTCTGTAGCTTTTTATGTTGAGATTTTATATCCCAGAGTTTTAGTCAATGAATTCCAGCCTTAGGCTAAGATTTCACAAAGCATAGATTCACTTGGACATGGCAATTCACTTCATTCACTCTGGGACGAGAGCATGAAAATGCAGATCGTGCATGGTCCACCACAGCAACAAGCTAAATGGATTATTCAAAGGGAGACAGAAATGCTGGAGAAACTCAGCGGGTGAGGCAGCATCTATGGAGCGAAGGAATAGGTGACGTTTCGGGTCGAGACCCTTCTTCAGACTGATGTGGGGATGGGGGAGGGGCGCCCAAACTATTGTGCAAGTTACTGGATTATTAAATCTCCATTCTCTCTTCCATCCCAAACTTCCCATTGGCAGTTATTTTAATATTCTGGAGGAGAACATATACTAATTAAATGCATTGACTACAAGATTCAAGATTCAAGAGAGTTTATTGTCATGTGGCCCAGATAGGGCAATGAAATTCTTGCTTTGCTTTGTACAGGATGCTGAGTTGGATGATCAGCCATGAGGGGTTGGACAGGCTAGATGCAGGAAGATTGTTCCCGATGTTGGGGAAGTCCAGAACAAGGGGTCACAGTTTAAGGATAAGGGGGAAATCTTTTAGGACCGAGATGAGGAAAACATTTTTCACACAGAGAGTGGTGAATCTCTGGAATTCTCTGCCACAGAGGGTAGTTGAGGCCACAGTTGATTGGCTATATTTAAGAGGGAGTTAGATGTAGCTAAAGGGATCAGGGGGTATGGAGAGAAGGCAGGTACAGGATACCGAGTTGGATGATCAGCCATAATCATATTGAATGGCGGTGCAGGGCCAAATGGCCGAAGGGCCTACTCCTGCACCTATTTTCTATGTTTCTACATTTCTAGGAAGTTATTCAATACCAGAATGTATCCAGTTTATGCTGCAGTCATGTCATGGTGAACAATTGTTTCATGAAAAAGCAATTCATTTAACGACCATAATTCCTTCCTAATTCATCTTTCTTAAAATATTAATTCTTATTTAAAGTTTTTATATTATATAAATTATATTATATTATATAGTTTTTATATAGAGGCTAACTTCAATACCATTGCAGCTAAAACGCTTCATACCTTCGTACCCATGTTCGATCCCGTCAACTGGTGCTGTCTGTACGGAGTTTGTACGTTCTCCCCGTGTCCAACGTGGGTTTTCTCCGAGATCTTCGGTTTCCTCCCACACTCCAAGGATGTACAGGTTTGTAGGTTAATTGGCTTAGTATCAATGTAAATTGTCCCCAGTGTGTGTGTAGGATAGTGTTAATGTGCGGGGATCGTAGGTCGGTGCGGACCAGATGGGCCGAAGGGCCTGTATCTCTACACTATGCTAAACATAATAACCCTCTGCGAGGAAAAATACTTCCTAATATCTTAATTACTAGGGTACACAAAATTGCTGGAGAAACTCAGCGGGTGCAGCAGCATCTATGGAGCGAAGAAAATAGGCGACGTTTCGGGCCGAAACCCTTCTTCAAACTTTCAGATCTTAATTACTATTTTGGAAACAATAAGTAATTACCTGAATTAACCGCCACCCTCAGTGTGAAAAGGTTGCCCCTCATGTTCCTATTAAATCTTTCCCCTCTCACATTAAACCTGTTATATAGTTCCTCTGCTCCTGATTACCCTACTCTGGGTAAAAGACTCAGAGCTTCTGCGCTGTATCACGTCCTGACTCTGATACTTATTAAGTTGCCAATAGCAGGGCTGTGGACCTTGTCCCCAGAAGACCATAGTCACACAGCAAGGCAACAGGCCCTTCGGCCCAACTCCTCCATGCCGACCAAGATGCCCATCTAGCCTAGCCCATTTGCCTGCATTTGGCCCATATCCCTCTAAACCCATGTACCCGTCCTAATGTATTTAAAATACTGCAATGGTACCCGCCTCAACTACCTCCTCTGGCAGCTTATTCCATACAGCTACCACCCTCTGAGTGGAAACATTGCCTCTCAGGTTTATATTAAATCTTTCCCCCTCACCTTAAACTTACGTCCTCACGTTCTTGATTCCTCTACGCTGGATAAACTGCTCTGTACATTCACCCTATTAATTCCCCTCGTGTTCTTGTACGGGCTATAACATCAACCTTCAGCACCCTGCCCTCCGGGGAATAAAGTCCTAGCTTGCCCAACGTGGCCCTGTAGCTCAGCCCTTCATGTCCTGGCAACATCCTCGTAAATCTTCTCTGTATTCTTTCCAGATTAAAAGACAAGCCTCCTGTGGCAGGGTGACCAAAGCTGAACCACAGTGGTCCATGTGTGGCCTTGCAACCCAATGGTGAAACACACCCAGCCAAATGCACAGGGAAGTGAGTTGCTGCTGAAACTCTACGGACCGACAGGTTTTAGTTTAGTTTATTGTCCCGTGTAGCGAGGTAGATTACTGTCCCGTGTAGCGAGGTGCAGCTACCTAGTTAACAAAACGAGCACACATGATTACAATCAAGTCATCCACAGTGTACAGATACAGAGTATGACGTTTAGGTCTTTATTCTGCGTCTTGATGCAATTCCTGGCCTTTTAGTTTTTTTAGTTTAGAGATACAGCGCAGAAATAGCCCGTGCTGACCAGCGATCCCTGCACATTGACACTATCCAACACACTAGAGACAATTTTATATTTATACCAAGCCAATTAAACTACAAACCCGTACGTCTTTGGAGTGTGGGAGGAAACCGGAGAACCCGGAGAAAACCCACGCAGGTCACGGGGAGAACGTACCAACTCTGTACAGACAGCGCATGTAGTCAGGATCGAACCCGTGTCACTGGCGCTGTGAGGCAGCAACTCTACTGCTGCGCCACCGTGCCGCCCAAACTATTGATGGTATTGTGTTAGTTACTGGGTTAATAAATCTCCATTCTCTCTTCCATCCCATTGGCAGTTATTTTAATATTCTGCAGGAGAACATATACTAAATAAATGCATTGACTACAAGATTCAAGAGAGTTTATTGTCATGTGTCCCAGATAGGCAATTAAATTCTTGCTTTGCTTCAGCACAACAGAATATAGTAGGCATGAATACAGAACAGATCAGTGTATATATATATATATATATATATATATATATATATATACACACACACACACATACATATATACACACACATATATATATATATATATATATTCATATACATATATATATTCATATACATATACACATATACACACACACACATACACACACACATACGTATATACACACACACATAAATATATACTCATACACACATATATATATACACATATATATTCACACACATATACACACACATATATATTCATATACATATATATATATACATATACATATACATATATATACACATATATAAACAGATAAAGTGCAATGGGCCATTAATGATCAGAGTTTTGTTTGAGTTGAGTTTAATAGCCTGATGGCTGTGGGGAAGCAGCTATTCCTGAACCTGGATGTTGCAGATTTCTGGCTCTTGTGAATAAATTGTTAATAAATTGCCAATAATAAGGATCTGCTATCATCTTCAGGAGACGAGAAAGTAAAACTTTTCACACTTTAGCCTTTTATGTCTTTCTAAAAGCAAATTTAAACATTTTGTACGATAAGGAAGTTTGCTAAAAAATTGTTAAACAAGGGGCTTACATCCTGTAATTCTGTGGCTAAACCACACATAATGATCACCTTTGTACAAAGTTCCTGTGAACCAAAACTTTTTCTCAATACTTTGCAAATAAACGATTTTCCAAGTCCAATACTTGAATGTTGAATCCTTCTGATGTATATCCAGTTTCTAATGTCCAAATTAGTAATCCAAGTTTCAGCTAGGAAGAACAGCATGTTTAACAAACCAATGTGAAATAACTCTTATTTGTTGAATGTTTTATGTTTGTCTTGGATTCACTGACGGAAGAGCGTAGATCATCACTTTAACTTGCAGTCACCATAATTCAACAATTCTTGGCAAGTTGGTTACGGAATTTTATGGAGAAATTCCACGTTATCATATAAAATGTTTCAAGTTACTTTTAAAAAGTCATACAAGGCCAATGTGCCCTGAAGCTTCACAGGCAATTTTTTTTTTTTTTTTTTTTTGCTGTAAATTATTCTTTTCCAGTTTTCTTTCAGAGTTTATCAGTTCGACATTAACTACTTCAAAGAAGCATTTAACTGTAGAATTAAGATTGTTTGGTTGTCTGCATTGAAAGTATCCGTAATAATTCCACCCTGTATCTTGTTGGCAATTCCAGAGCAACGCTGCCTTTTTGTTCCATTGCTAAAGTTGTGCAAAAACCATTGAAAATTATTTGGCTCCAAGGGCGTGTCGATTGTCATGCTTACTTTAATATTTGATGCTTGAATTCATGCATGCCACCGGGGCCAGCGATTACGCAAAATATATTGAAATAAACAAAAAATGATCTCTTTGTGCATCGATGGATGTTAAAAATTTGGATCAACTGTTTCAGATTTAATAAAGGCTGAACAGACATGTGTCTGATAAAGGCCCCTGTGTCCCATCCCTTTAGACAATTAGTGGTGAATAGACTTTGTGTCCCGTTGTTTATTGGCTGGGATTATATCAAATGCAGAACTTTATCTCTGGGATATTTCGGTTCCACATGAGAAACCGTGGAGGAAACTTGGTCAGTTGCAATTTAACGCATAATTGTACGGCAATTTTATTTATTTACAAGCGGAAAGGGGGGGGGGGGGGGGAGAGGAGAGGAGGGGAGAGGGGGGAGGGGGGGGGGGAGGGGGGGGGGGGGGGGGAGGGAGGGAGGGGAGGGAGAGGGAGGGGGAGGGAGGGAGAGGGAGGGAGAGGGAGGGAGAGGGGGGGAGAGGGAGAGGGAGGGAGGGAGGGAGAGGGAGGGAGAGAGAGGGAGAGAGGAGGGATAGAGAGAGAGAGAGAGAGAGAGAGAGAGAGAGAGAGAGAGAGAGAGAGCGAGAGAGAGAGAGAGAGAGAGGGAGAGGGAGGGAGAGGGAGCGAGGGGGAGGGAGGGAGAGGGAGGGAGAGAGGAGGGAGGGGGAGGGGAGGGAGAGAGAAGACGTCATGAAGAGAGATATAGAGTTTGCCTTCATTTTGCTTTGAATATACTGCTCCCTCTGATCGGAACCAGTTGACATGTGGAGATTTCTGGCGTAATATAAACACTTACTTTATCCCTTTTGAGTGAGGAGGCGAAGGATTCGAGTGCTGGCAGGAACTACAGAGTGAATGGCAGGCAGGCAGGGCTCTGGGGAGTGTTGTAGAGTAGAGGTATCCAGTGCAGGTACACAGTTCCCTGAAAGTGATACCTGTCACACAAAAACATCTCCTTCTCTCAGACCATTGGTACAGGTGCACCTCAAGGCTGCGTGCTCAGCCCCTGCTCTACTCTCTTTACCCCCGTGCGTGCGTGGCCTTGTACGCTGCGTTGCCATCTGTAAATCCGGAATGGAGAGGCGATGATTCTGGACGGGACCTTTCTTCTGTCTACTGGAGTACAGGAGAGAAAGCTGGAAAAGGGAGATGGGAGTTGGGACCTTTGCCATTTACTCCTCCCACTGCTAATAGAAACATAGAAACATAGAAAATAGGTGCGGGAGGAGGCCATTCGGCCCTTCGAGCCAGCACCACCATTCATTGTGATCATGGCTGATTGTCCCGTATCAATAACCCGTGCCTGCCTTCTCCCCATGTCCCTTGACTCCACTAGCCCCTAGAGCTCTATCCAACTCTCTCTTAAATCCATCCAGTGACTTGGCCTCCACTGCCCTCTGTGGCAGGGAATTCCACAAATTCACAACTCTCTGGGTGAAAATGTTTTTTCTCAGCTCAGTCTTAAATGACCTCCCCTTTATTCTAAGACTGTGGCCCCTGGTTCTGGACTCGCCCAACATTGGGAACATTTTCCCTGCATCTAGCTTGTCCAGGTCTTTTATAATTTTATATGTTTTTATAAGATTCCCCCTCATCCTTCTAAACTCCAGTGATTACTAATGACCCCCCCACAACTGTATCCACCCATCTCATTCCAGGCTCCACCACCCATCTGGTTCCAAAGGAAGAGTGGCACATTAATCCTGTCTGACCCCTGTGTGACCCCAGGTTGGCCAAAGTGACTCCTGGCTGGAAGCTCAGAGACCCCGTCTCACCAAGCCATTCTGGCCTTGAACTACCCCAGTGCTGTTTCAAACATCAACTTATCCAATAGACAGACACAAAATGTTGGCCTAACTCAGCGGCATTTCTGGGTAGAAGGAATGAGTGACGTTTCGGGTCGGGACT
This sequence comes from Leucoraja erinaceus, assembly GCF_028641065.1. NCBI lineage: Eukaryota > Metazoa > Chordata > Chondrichthyes > Rajiformes > Rajidae > Leucoraja > Leucoraja erinaceus. The sequence goes on from NC_073394.1 coordinate 1,136,825, forward strand.
GAAGAAGGATCTCGACCCAAAAATATCACCCATTCCTTCCCTCCGGAGATTCTGCCTGTCCCGCTGAGTTACTCCAGCGTTTTGTGTCTATCTTTGGTGTAAACCAGTGTCTGCAGTTCCTTCCCACACATCAACTTATCCAACTTCTTGTAAGTAACATGAAATAACGGTTGCCTTAAAGCCAACAGACAATTATCTTGTACTATACATCGGTAAAATCTAATCCACAGCAGTTGTGTTTGCGTTTGCTTTTCACAAAATGCTGAACTTACTTTTCAAAAGACAGGCACAGAGTGCTGGAGTAACTCAGCGGGTCAGGCAGCATCTGTGGAGAACATGGATAGGTGACGTTTTGGGTCGGGACCCTTCTTCAGATTGAGAGTCAGGGGAGAAGGAGACTAGAGATATTGAGCCATAGTCATAGATACAGTGTGGAAACAGGCCCTTCGGCCCAACTTGCCCACACCGGCCAACGTGTCCCAGCTACAATAGTCCCACCTGCCTGCGCTTGGTCCATATCCCTCCAAACCCGAGCTATCCATGTACCTGTCTAACTGTTCCTTAAATGTTGCGATAATCCCAGCTTCAACTACCTCCTCTGGCAGCTTGTTCCATACACCCACCATCCTTTGTGTGAAAATGTTGTCTCTCAGGTTCCTATTAAATCTTTTCCCCTTCACCTTAAACGTATGTCCTCTGGTCCTTGTTTCCCCTACTCTGGGCAAGAGTATCTGTGCATCCACCCGATCTATTCCTCTCATGATTATTTACACCTCTATATGATCACCCCTCATCCTCCTGCGCTCCAAGGAATAATGTGGAAGAGTAAGGTGTGAAAAGAAAGATTTGTGTCTATCTTCAATGTAAACCAGCATCTGCAGTTCCTTCCTACAGGTAACAGGTGAACACAGGTGAGGTGGGTTTAGCTTTTCAATGTTTTTGTCTGTCAGACTATTTGATGTATGTTTGTGGCATTTTATTGGGAGCCAGCCTGGTCTCAACCCGAAACGTCACCTATCCATGTTCTCCACAGATGCTGCCTGACCCGCTGATTACTCCAGCACTCTGTGAAACGTCACCTATCCATGTTCTCCACAGATGCTGCCTGACCCGCTGAGTTACTCCAGCATCTTGTGTCTATCTTCTGTATTATTCTAACAGGATGGCAACAGAGGAGATTCTGTGGGTCAACAGGACTTGTTTTCACTGGAATTAAGAAGGGTGAGAGTGGATCGTATAGAATTCTTACAACCTTATTCATACAAAATTCTTATGGGATTGGACAGGCTCGATGCAGGAAAAAAAGTCCAGAACCAGGGGTCACACAGTTTAAGTATAAGGGGTCAGCCATTTAGGACTGAGATGAGGAAAAACCTATTTCACCCAGAAAGTTGTGAATCTGTGGAATTCTCTGCCACAAAAGGCAGTGGGGGCCAATTCACTGGATGTGTTCAAGAGAGAGTTAGATTTAGCTCTTCGGGCTAATGGAATCAAGGGATATGGGGAGAAAGCAGGAACGGGGTACTGATTGTGGATGATCAGCCATGATCATATTGGATGGCGGTGCTGGCGTGAAGGGCCGAATGGTCTACTCCTCCTGCACCTATTGTCTATGTTTCCATGCTACTCCAGCCTTCTCCCCAGGCTGCCAAGCTGTATTGTTCCGTGCGCCCCCTCTCTGTCCCCAGAGCTGCCTCTACTGATGGTCATGCTCGTGTCAAGCACATCCTCCGCTGGATGTTAATGGAGAGGTCGGCATCTTTGCTCCTGCTGCAAGTGTAGTAAGTGCCAGCATTGTTCCCTGTCCTTTTGAACCCACGAATGAACTGTCCTAATTTTAAAACACTGCCTGGAGCGCGATCAGTCTGTGTTTGATTACGGATTCACCCAAACTCCCTTCCCAAAATATTTCCACTGCTCTCCTGCACTTAAGGTGCAGCCTTCAACTTGGTTGACCTTTCGATGCTGAATTTCCGCTAGCAACGTGCACATGTTTGTTATCAGCCTGCAACTTTGTCCAACTCTGTGATTTTAAATTAGATCAATCCAGTCCATGGATGGTACTACCTGTACTAAAGACATCGGAGTGTTGCAAACAGCCTTGCATCCTTATGCCTGTCAAAAGTCACCCATAAAGCTGCTTGTAATATACCAGTAAAAAGGCTCTCACAGCAAGTTAATGAGGGTGAAATTGGTCTCGAGTAGCAGTGCTCAACGTGTGACGGATATTACCAGCTGCTCATTCTCTGGTTAATTCTCATCACTCCGAATGTCTCTTGCTTTGTTTCACCAACAGGTTTTGTGTCCATCTGCAGAGATGTTGCAGATGGAAGTCTTCGCACCATCCCTTACATCCCGTACCCTACATTGCCCGCGCCAGTCAACAGCGAGGGGTTTATTGTTTGTATTTCATCACGTGGTCAGAACTGGCAAAAATAAATTCAGTTTAGTTTGGAGATACAGAGGGGAAACAGGCCCTTCGGCCCACCGAGTCCATGCCGACCAGCGACCCCCATACACCAACAATGTCCTACACACAATGTTACAACTTAATGAACCCACAAACCTGTACGTCTTTGGACAGTGGGAGGAAACCAGAGCACCCGGAGGAAACACGTGTGGACACAGGGAGAACGTGCAAACTCCACAGAGACAGTACCCGAGGACAGGATCAAACCTGGGTCTCTGGCGCTGTGAGGCGGCGGCTCTAACAGCTGTGCCACTGTGTTGCCCAAACCAGTGATTGCCCCCTAATGTGGTCCACGATGGCATTGAGGCCCTGCTCTCCATCTTACAGTGTTCATACTTGGCCTCCTTGTACAGTTGTTCTTGTGCAGAGCAGTGCCCAAAGGAGGCGTGTAGCTTTACTGTCCATAATAGCACTGAACGTTACTGATCTTTACCCTTGAATGAAACAACAGGGCATTTGACATTTTACTGGTCAGTAATAAATATTTATCCTTTTATCAATAAAAGAATAACATCAGGAGAGGATTTAGGCCAAAATGGAGCTGATGATCCCATCCCGAAACGCCCAGTCTGAAGAAGAGTCTCAACCTGAAACGTCACCCATTCCCCTCGAGAGATGCTGCCCGTCTCGTCTTAACAACTAGAAAAACAACAGTGAAGATAGACACAAAATGCTGGAGTAACTCAGTGGGTCAGGCAGCATCTGTGGAGAACATGGATAGGTGACGTTTCACAGAGTGCTGGAGTAACTCAGCGGGTGCAGCAGCATCTATGGAGCTAAGGAAATAGGTAACGTTTCGGGCCGAAACCCATCCGGGTTTCGGCCCGAAACGTTGCCTATTTCCAGAAGGGTTTCGGCCCGAAACGTTGCCTATTTCCTTAGCTCCATAGATGCTGCTGCACCATAACTCAGTGGGTCAGGCAGCATCTGTGGAGAACATGGATAGGTGACGTTTCACAGAGTGCTGGAGTAACTCAGCGGGTCAGGCAGCATCTGTGGAGAACATGGATAGGTGACGTTTCACAGAGTGCTGGAGTAACTCAGCGGGTCAGGCAGCATTTGTGGAGAACATGGATAGGTGACGTTTCACAGAGTGCTGGAGTAACTCAGCGGGTCAGGCAGTATCTGTGGAGGGAAGGAATGGGTGACATTTCTGTACATGTCAACCTCACTCTTGTGTTAATTACATCCTTCAGGTCAGCCGTACACATAATTCTGTCACTTAATACAACTGGTAAGGGAACTGAACAGTTTCTCGAGAGCTTCCAGTTTATGACACAATAGGTTTGTCGTCTCACGGGAGCACTGTGTGACTGATTTACAAGAAGCTTCAACTGGAGTCAGGACTGAAAAAGATCCTTCATGTCCAATGAGTCGGCCTTGTGTGTGTGCGTGTGTGTAGATTTAATATTCTAGGTGATAAATAATACCTGTTTAGCACATTATTCTGCCCTTGTCATTCAGCTCTTCCTGTGAATGCAGAGATTGGAATGAAACACAACAGCAAAACATTCTATGGGTGCAGATTCCAGTTTGTACAAGATATTCTAAACCCAAGACTTGCTTTCCTTTGTTTAAGTCCCTGTTTTTATTTCCAATAAAAGGGACAATTTCACTTAAAGTCAATCCTTGCAAACAAGCAGAAATTGGCCCCATAAAAACATCTGAGATTTGTTTTCCACAAACAAATGTAATTAGGCACAGTTGGGAGATACTTAAATGGATTAGATTAGTGTCTTCCTAGTGGCATCGACCCAATGGAGTAGAATACACACACTGGGCCCACCAGAAATGATGAATGCTTTGTGTATTACAGATGCCAGCGTATTGGTCGCCAACATGAGAATAGACTGGATCGCCCATCAACCAGTAAATATTAGACAATCCCAATAAAATAAATGGTTCTTCACCTCCTGTAAATCAAACTAGGGCAGTCTGTAAGCATTTAAGAAATCACAGCAGATGGAAATGATCAAACGAATATTGGCATAAAAATAGAACTGTGAGAGTTCACAACAGCAGCAATGGTATGAAAACAGAGTGATGCTGGTGGCCATGTGGAGTGTGTGATCTTTGACATAGCTGGTGATTGTTGTGAAAATGCTGTCCAGGCTAGTGTGACTAATACCCTAAATCACAGGGAAAGAAATGTCCTTCAGCCCTACAGCTATTGAAGTGCTGCGTAATTATTCAATACCTCTGGTTGAAAATAAATCTCCAGTGGTCCCGAGTCCTCAGCAGAGACAGTGAGGAGATTTGTGGTCACGAGAACCTAATCCCCATCTGATAGTTTTGGTTTATGAACCATGGCTAACTCTAGAATCAATAATGCCAGACCATTACTGGTCGTAAACCTTATTTTTGGAATTGGATTTCACTCTCTTAACCGGGTCATAATCTGTTAAGAGCAGCTGAGAGTTGATGCCGCTCATAAAGCGTGGTGTGTAAATGGTGCCTTCCTCCTATAAACCTGCATTAGCCCAGGGTTTCCCCTTCCCCTGCTCCATCTTATCATCCACACATCTCACTTCAGCAGGAAGCCCAATCGGTAGTAAAGGAGGCAAACGCAATGCTAGCGTACCCAATCAGGGATGGAATACTGAGGTTAAGGATAAGGGGCAAGCCATTTAGAACGGAGATGAGGATATCAGCTACCTACTTACCAGGTAAACTAAATTTAGTGGCAGACAACAGGTCACGCAAATTCAATGAAAACACTGAATGGATGTTGGATAAAAATGTATTTGCTGAAATTACAGCATGGTATGGAACACCAGATATCGACCTATTCGCATCCAGGCTCACACCAGTTATCGAATTATGTTCATGGGAACCAGAACCTGGGGCAGCGGCAACAGATGCATTTTCGCTGCATTGGGGGATATTGTTTATTTATGCATTCCCTCCTTTCTGCCTCATCAGTCGGGTATTAAGGAAAATACAGCAAGACTCCGCGTCTGGTATTTTGATAGTACCCGATTGGCCTACTCAACCATGGGTCCCGGTGATACTCGACATGGTATTAGAACCATGCATCACCATCCATCATAGACTTAATTTACTGGTTCATCCCGCAACAAGGGGAAGTTACCCATGTCATAATTATATAAACCTATTAATTTGTAGAGTTTGAAAGCACCTCTACTACACCTGGGACTGACGGACCGAACAGTGGATATTATTTCAGCGGCCCACAGACAGTCCACCAAAAAACAGTACTTGGTGTCATCAAGAAATGGGAAAAGTACTGTCACAACAATAAACATCACCCACAGATCTATGAACATCCCGTCCGTTCTGGAATTCCTGGCAAGCCTCCATTACGATGAGGGGCTCAGTTATAGTGCCATCAACTGCGCCAGAAGTGCTCTGTCAACATACCTGTGGCAAGGAACAGAGCGGCATTCTGTTGGGACACACCCTGGTAACCAAACTCATGAGGGGCATTTTTAATGTTAATCCCCCAAGAACCAGGTACTCCCAAATATGGGATGTGAGCATTGTACTGACCATGTTAAGAAACTGGTCTCCAGCTACAGCTCTGTCCCTACAGAAACTGACTATGAAAACAGTCATGCTGATGGCCTTGGTCACGGCACAAAGGGTCCAGTCGCTACAGAAACTAAGGTTGGACAACATGACTATTTCATCTGGAAATTTAACTTTTCACATCAATGAATTAGTCAAACAGAACAGACAGGGGTCAGCAGGCCTAAAAACAGAATTCAGGGCCTACCCGACAGATGATCGTCTCTGTATTGTAACACACTTACTATTATATATGGAGTATACTAAGATCATCAGAGGCAAAGAAATGTCACTTTTAATCAGCTACAAACAGCCACTCAAAAAAGTGACAGTCCAGACCATCTCGAGATGGCCAAAACAGGTCCTAATAAAAGCTGGAGTAGACACTAACATTTTTAAATCTCGCTCCACCAGGGCTGCAGCTACATCGGCAGCTATGAAGTTGGATGTTCCTATGGACCAAATCCTCAAGACAGCAGAATGGTCAACGGAGAAAACTTTCCAATGATTTTATAACAAACTAGTCATTGAACCTGGAACATTTGCAGAAACAATTTTAAGTTCTGTAATATAATTTTACCCCATAAATAGGGGCAATAATTTGGTGTTAATAAATTTATCGTTGGGTTTTCAATATCGTATTGATGTCTAATGATGTTAACACTATTCTCCCCATAATCAAGGCCGATGTGATGCATGGACTTGTTTCCACGGCATGAAATCACAGAGCTTTAAAATCTTCACGTAGTCACTCACGTGACTCCGAAGTAAAATAGTAAGATTAAACGAGAACTTACCAGTTTGAAGTTTGATCGTTATTTTATGAGGAGTAACGTTGAGGGATTACATGCCCTCCGCTCCCACCCTCGATCATATACTCAACTGGTATATCTTCTCTAATCTTACTATGTTTAGTCATTACAGTTATCTGTGATTTCACACCGCTGCTTTGAAGAATGACACACATGCGTCCTGGCGGGGTTCTTCACGTATTCCCTCAACGTTACTCCTCATAAATTAACGATCAAACTTCAAACTGGTAAATTCTCGTTTAATCTTACTATTGTCTGTAATTCAGCAAATATCACCTGTAACATGATAGAAATCATACTTAAAAAAAAATAAAAAATTGCTATCATCAAATAAAAAGATTAGATATAGTCACACCCACAAAATGTGTGATTTACAATCATTCAAATCCAGCTGGTCTGATGAAACTTCATGAAACTCGCTGGAACGGGATTTATTTCTGGTCGGCAACAATAATAATGTTACGTTACACCTTGTTCTTACACACAGTATCCAAGGTTATCACCCACTCATCTTTTCCTCCACAGATGCTGCCTGACCCGCTGAGTTATTCCAGCATTTTGTGCCCATCATACGAAACGATACGATACGACATGATTTTTTTTAATCCCAGGAGGGAAATTGATCTGCCAACAGTCACAACACACAACAAGATACATGAAATTAAAGTAACAGGTGGAAAGGCCAGGGCAGGGGATGTGTAAAGATTGGGGAGCGGGGGGGTAAAGAGTCAGTCTACCCCCACGACAGAAGAGGGAGGAGTTGTACAGTTTGATAGCCACAGGGAAGAAGGATCTCCTGTGGCGTTCTGTGCTGCATCTTGGTGGAACCAGCCTGTTGCTGAAGGTGACCAGTGTGTGATGGAGGGGGTGAGCTGTATTGTCCAGGATGCTCTGCAGTTTGAGGAGCTTCCTCCCCTCCAAGACCAACCTCCAGTGAATCTAAACAATTGTTGGATTCATCATGTTAAATGGTGTAGCAGACTCAATGGGCCGAATGGCCTGACTTCACTCGTGTGTCTTATGGATCCCCTGCCTTACTTTTTCTGCTTTCAGATTATCAGGAAATCCAATGTGTGCCAAGGTAGTGAGAAGCGTTGAGCCCTAACCAGCCTTGAGCTCAAACACAGACTCTGGACATAACAGTGTCACTAAATTGGAAAGAAGACCTTCTCCTGAGATCCAGGTGAGGCAGGCGGGAGGTGCAGTCTGGCTGGTGGCTCTTGGGGGTAAACAAGGACACTGTGTGCAAAGTTTAGGAAGGACTACACTGAGCTTTAGGCAGAAGGATGATAGACACAACATTCTGGAGTAACTCAGCGGGACAGGCAGCATCTTTGGAGGGAAGGAATGGGAGATGTTTTGGGTCGAGACCCTTCTTTAAACTATTGGCAGAAGGAGTTTGACTTGAACCTCCAGTGAGCGGCTGGGTCACTGGCTGGTCTCTCAGTAACATTGACTGCAGCCAGGAGAATTAGAACGTCCAGCTCTGACTTGCCAAGGTCTTGAATGAGCCTGGGGACCATCCGTCCCAACGCCAGCTCTGCACAGCGACAACCTCTTAGAAAACCGCATCGTATCCTGGCAGATTACAACTCCAATGGAAACGGTCTCGACGTGTAGCATCGCCCATACCTTCTCTCCAGAGATGCTGCCTCACCCGCTGAGTTACTCCAGCACTTTGTGTCTACCTTCAATCTAATCCAGCATCTGCAGTTCTTTCTTACACAGCAAAGTAGGAGAAAAGGCTTGGTGCGAGTGTAAATTGTCCCTAGTGTGTGTAGGATGATGCAAGTGTGTGGGGGTCGCTGGTCAGCACGGTCTCGGTGGGCCGAAGGGCCTGTTTCCACGCTGTATCTGCACATAAAGAGGAGCAGAATTAGGCCATTCGGCCCATCAAGTCTACTCCGCCATTCAAACATGGCTGATCTATCTTTCCCTCTCAACCCCATTCTCCTGCCTTCTCCCCATAACCCCTGACACCCGTACTAATCAAGAATCTATCTATCTCTGCCTTAAATATATCAATTGACTTGGCCTCCACAGCCTTCTGTGGCAAAGAATTCCACAGATTTACCACCTGCTGACTAAAGAAATTCCCCCTCATCTTTCTAAAAGGACGTCCTATTCTGAGGGTGTGGCCTCTGGTCTTAGACTCTCCCACTAGTGGAAACATCTTCTCCACACCCCAGTTGCCAGCTGCATCTCGAGAGATGGTACTCATTATGTGCCCACCATTCTGTGGCTGAGTATGATGAAATGCTAACATTATTGATGTCATTAGTGGGTGGTTTAAGCTGCCAAACAGATGCCTGGTGGTGAAAGGGAATTACGGCACAATGGATTGCTGCAGGGTACATACATCTATCAGGTCTCCTCTCAAACTCTGGGAACTAAAACTATCCAAGGCTGTCCGACCTCCCCTTGCAGTTAATATTCCCTGAACTGGGCATCGTTCTGTAAACTTCATCTGCACCCTTTCCAAAGCCTCCACATCCTTCCAATATTGGGGTCAACAGAACACCACAGAGTCCTAGAGTCATACAGAATGGAAACAACTTACCCTCGCCATTCAACACTAGTCCCACATGCCCGCATTTGGCCCATATCCCTCCAAACCTTTCCTACCCAATATACTGCCAAAATGTATTTTAAATGTGGTTACAGTTGCATCATGACTTCCTTAGCTTTATACACAATGATTTAATCAATGAAGCCAAACATGCTATCTGTCTTAGAAAGATACAAAGTGCTGGAGTAACTCAGCGGGTCAGGCAGCATCTGTGGAGAACATGGATAGGTGACATTTCACAGAGTGCTGGAGTAACTCCGTGGGTCATCCCCAATCAGTACCCCGTTCCTGCCTTCTCCCTATATCCCCTGACTCCACTATTTTTAAGAGCCCTATCTAGCTCTCTCTTGAAAGCATCCAGAGAACCTGCCTCCACCGCCCTCTGAGGCAGGGAATTCCACAGATTGGTGCTGGAGTAACTGGAGTGCAGGAGTAACTCAGCGGGTCAGGCGGCATCTGTGGAGAACATGGATAGGTGACGTTTCACAGAGTGCTGGAGTAACTGGAGTGCTGGAGTAACTCAGCGGGTCAGGCAGCATCTGTGGAGAACATGGATAGGTGACGTTTCACAGAGTGCTGGAGTAACTCAGTAGGTCAGGCAGCATCTGTGGAGAGATGGAATGGGAGACATTTTGGGTCAAGACCCTTCTTCAGAGTGTGAGTGTGTGATCGATGGTCATCGATGTCGCGGTGGGCTACAGCGCCTGTTTGCATGCTATGTCTCAAAAGTAAACAAAAGCAAAAATAGAATGGCGGTGCTGGCTCGAAGAGCCGAATGGCCTACTCCTGCACCTATTTTCAATGTTTCTATGGTAGTTAAGTGTCAAATCTGGATTAGAACACAGAAGCCAAAGTAATCATTCAAAAGATTCCACTGTTAATCCATTAGCTCAGAATGCCACACATCCCATCTCCATGTTAGTGGCATTTGCATTATTTCCCTGACAAAAGCATTTTGAAAATTGCAATTTACCAGGGAAAGTTGTACATATTTGCTGCCTTTTGTGTGATAAAGACTTTGGTTCTCTATTAAATGGCTTCACAACTTATATTGTGCTTTCTTGCTCAAAAGGAAACTTTTTAGGGTAAGCAAAATCTTAACAAAGAAAGACATAAAAAGCCCTGAAATAGATTACAAGAATGTTTACATATGTAAAATGAAAAAAAAAGAATCTGAACTTCAAAGAGGTTACCGTTGGGTATAAGAAATAGCTGGGATGCTTAAGTACTATTTTGGATCCTTCTGGCACTGGGAGACAAAACAAGAGAGAAGTCGTAATGAAACTGAGAGTCTACGAGGAGTGAGAGAATTGAAAAGGATTCAGATTGCTGAAACAAAAGTGCTTGAGTAATTAAATGAGGCAGGCCTCCTGCATCTAAAGGCATCCATGTAGTGTAGGGGCATTAATAGAGATCTTCCCATGCCCAAGATTCTGAAGCTACACGGAGTATTCACTGGAGTTTAGAAGGATGAGGGTTATCTTATAGAAACATATAAAATTATAAAAGGACTAAACAAGCTAGATGCAGGAAAAATGTTCCCAATGTTGGGCGAGTCCAGAACCAGGGGCCACAGTCTTAGAATAAAGGGGAGGTCATTTAAAACCGAGGTGAAAAAAAACTTTTTCACCCAGAGAGTTGTGAATTTATGGAATTCCCTGCCACAGAGGGCAGTGGAGGCCAAGTCACTGGATGGATTTAAGAGAGAGTTAGATAGAGCTCCAGGGGCAAGTGGAGTCAAGGGATATGGGGAGAAGGCAGGCACGGGTTATTGATACGGGACGATCAGCCATGATCATAATGAATGGCGGTGCTGGCTCGAAGGGCCGAATGGCCTCCTCCTGCACCTATTTTCTATGTTTCTGTTTCTATTGGAGCATCACAAAAGCACAGTTCAGAGCGGACGACTAAAGTGAGAAAATAGGGTTGATGCACAGTTAGTTTGTTAACGGTACAAGCAAGATATCTCAGATATTCCCATCCCTCTTCCTAGAACTCTAATCCCTTGAACAGCAATGCTGACTTTTAATTATTCATTTTAATTTTAAATGCCATTCTGATAATTATGAAAATACCTTTCTAACAATATGAATCACATCATACTTCCATGAGTCTACCACTTAATTCTCTTTGAAGATAGACACCCTGCAGTGAAGGAATGGGTGAAGTCTGAAGAAGGGTCTCGACCCGAAACGTCACCCATTCCTTCTCTCCAGCGATGCTGCCTGTCCTGCTGAGTTACTCCAGCTTTTTGTGTCTATCTTCGGTTTAAACCAGCATCTGCAGTTATTTCCTACTTAATTTCCTTTATTTACTCGATTCCTTGCTCGCTCAAAGGGCTGAATGGCCTCCTCGTACCTATTTTCTATCTTTCTCCCTCTCTCCCTCTTTCTCTCCTTCTACCCTCTCCCTCCTCTGTTTTTCACCCCTCTCCCCGTCTCTCTCCATCCCTCACTCTCTCCCTCCCTCGCTTTCTCTTCCCCTCTTTCTCCATCCCTCCCCCTCTCACTCCCCCCTCCCTTCCCTCTCCCCTTCTCTCCCTCCCTCACATCTTTCTCTCCCCCCCTTTCTCCCTCTCCATCCTCCCACTCTCCCTCTCTCCCTCTCTCCTCTCCTCCTCCCCTCTCTCTGCCCGGTCTGCCCGGGGCCAGTGCGGGTGAGGAGAGAGGAGAGGAGAGGTTGACTTGGCCCTAGACAGAGGACAAGCCGCGCTCTCAATCTGACTCTGGGCTGTAGAGGTTAATCCGCGCTGCGAACCATCGCCAGGGCTGTCCTTTGTCCACCGGGGTCAGAGTGAGTCTAGCACAGGCCGCTCCTGTAAAGCAGGAAGAAGATGCCTGTGATGATCTGTGCAGGAAGGCCAAGGAGGAGAATGAGACCCACAAGACCTGTGTGTTTGCACAGCAGGCTCGACTTATCTCAATGTCCCCGTTCTCCTTTTATCTCCAAAGTTTCAACACGTGAAGATTAATAAAAACAACAACAAAAACCTCTGTTACTATAAAAACAAATGCCAATTATTTTCGAATGTTGACCGCACAATAAACTTAGTATGCCTTCATTTCTGAGGTCATTAAATGGACATGTCGTGTTTAACTCGCCTCTCCACCTCCACTGTTTGAGTCGCGTTGTGGACAAGCTTCTTCGCTCCGTTTGGTCTCAGTGCGGTTTGTATCGCGGTGAGGTTGGAGATGAGAATACTTTGGGGGAAAGCTTGGAGTTATAACACTTACCGACCATGCACCAAACATAACTCCGAGCTGTTCAACTCGCCTTCAGCCAGAAATGAACGGCCTCCTCGTGCTAATCATTTAAAACCGGGTGAATTTTTCATTCTGCTGAAATACTAGTTACATCGATCGAGGTGGCGCAGCGGTAGAGTTGCTGCCTCACAGCGCCAGAGACACGGGTTCGATCCTGATTACGGATGCTGTCTTGTTTGTACGTTCTGCCTGTGACCGCGTGGTTTTCCTCGGGGGCTCCGGTTTCCATAGATGTTTGAAGGTTAATTGACTTATGCAAATTGTCCCCAGTGTGTAGGATAGGACTTGAGTTTGGGTGATGAGTGTTCGGCGGCGTGGACTCGGTGGGCCAAAGTCTAAGCTAAACTAAGATATGTGCAGTACTTATTTATATGTGTTGTGTGGGAATGAACTGCAGGTGCTGGTTTAAACTGAAGATAGACACACAAAATGCTGGAGTAACTCAGCGGGACAGGCAGCATCTCTGGAGAATTAATCCGCATGAATTCCTCAGTTGTGTAAGATATCGACATCTTATTTCATAGTTATATTCCCAACATATTCTGTTTTTATCATTGAAATCAATGTTCATCAAACATAACCCAGCTAAAGTCAAAGTGAATATTCTTCGTCACATCCACATGAAGGTGCAGTGAAATGAATTTGCCAGCAGCGATACACTTAAAAATGCATTTTCGTTGGCTCTGTACTGTACACTGACTATGACAATTAAAATTGAATCTGAATCTGAATCTGAATCTGAAAAAGAATGCACAATACACAAATGAATTGAACACAAACATGATAATAATAATAATATATTTTATTGTCATTGCACATATGTGCAACAAGATTTGATCTGCAGCTTCCATCCGATGTCATAACTTAAACAACTAATAAAATTTAGATTTAGATACCCCGAGAAACATGATTTATAAAAAGAACAGTAAAACAGTCTAAAGTGCGTCAAAATCCGAGTGTCGGTGCATCTACAAACCTATAACTCCGCACCAAACATCTCTGATATTATCCCGAAGATAGACGCAATGTGTCATCCTCATGGGTGGAAAACCCGTTCCTTCTCTTTAAATTTCTGACCGCGACCACCACGGGTGAACAAAGGAGGAAGATGCCTGATCGCCGTTGCCTTGCATCACAGTGGGGAATGTTGATTCCACTGTGGTGGATGTTTATGTTAAAATTATTGTGTGTTGCATTCTTTTTACTTGTATGGTAACTGAAATATCACTGTACCTTAATTGGTGCATGTGACAATAAATGTGGACTTGAACTAAATGTGTTATCTCCCTTTACTGACAACACATCACAGTCCATCATTCTCCTTCTTCTGTCGTGTGTCTTCTAGACCTGCAGCTCCGTTGAGGCGAGCCAAGCCAACGTGCCATTGTCCAGGTCAATCAGACCTCGTTCACCATTCGGTGGCTGGTATTTGGGGCAACTGGTGACTATGTGCTCCACTGTCTGTGTTGGGTCCCCACTCTCACTGTCCACGAGTCCCTCATTAAACAAGGGATAATTTGGTGTCTATATTCGGGATAATATCTGAAGATGTTTCGTGCTGAGTTATTACAGGTGATAGGCCGGGTTGTGTTTGATGAACATTGATTTCAATGACAAAAGCAGAATATGTTGGGAATTATACCGACAAAATCTGATGTCACTATCCGGTGGCGATACCACGCACAGATAAGGAATTCATACGGATTGATTGAACGAACGACGCCTGTGGGTCCATCAGCGTAGAATGGAAACGGCGGTGTAAACATTCTCCTTTAACCGGCAGCAGAAAATTGGGCGCAGACGCGAATAGTTGGTTAAAATTAGACCATTGGGGTACGTTACATCGACTGAGAGCGGATATCAAATTGGTTTTCTAACGAGACTCATGAACATAACTGGTCATTTAAGGAGCACCTGTTATCCAAGTAGAGACAGAATGGTTCACTCGTTTGTAAGCTGCTGGAACAAAGAATGTATCTGCAGGAAATCTCTGCCTCCTTCAAACTCTATAGATAGTGAAAGGCCTGGATGGAGTGGGTGTGGAGAGGATGTTTCCACTTATGCAGGGGTCGGCAACCTTGTTCTGCAAAGGGGCCAGGACACATGTCTGTGAGCAGATGGCGGGCCACATCTAGCACGTGTACGTGATAGAGCTCGGCGCCGCTCGGCACTGCTCGGCAGCTCCGGCATTGCGGTCTCAGCGCGGGCCTCCTTGCCTCCTTGAGTCACTGAGCCTCGGGCCCGGGAGGTACCGGAGATAATGGAAGTCTCCGGGCCAGATCATCACGGGAAAATAAATACAGCTGTGGGCCGGATGATTTTGGGCCCGGGGGCCGTAGGTTGCCGAACCCTGCACTAGTAGGAGAGTCTAGGACCAGAGGCCACACTCAGAATAAAAGGACGTACCTTTAGAAAGGAGATGAGGAGGAATTATTTCTTCAAAGGGTGGTGAATCTGTTGAAATATTTGCCACAGACGGCTGTGGAGGCCAAGTCAGTGGACATTTTTAAGGTGGAGATTGACAGATTCCTGATTGTATGGGTGTCGGGGATTATGCGGAGAAGGCAGGAGAATGGGGATGAGAGGGAGAGATAGATCAGCCGTGATTGAATGGCAGAGTAGACTTGATGGGCCGAATGGCCTAATTCAGCTCCTATCATTTAGATAGAAATGTAGAAAGCATAAAAGACAAATTTTGTTTGAAAAATAGTAGCACATATGCCTCAGGAACTAAATAGGTGCAGGAGTAGGCCATTCGGCCCTTCGAGCCAGCACCGCCATTCACTGGCTGATCATCCCCATTCAGTACCCCAAGTAACAATGTCACCTAACCATGTTCTCCAGAGATGTTGCCTGATCCACTGATTTACTCCAACACTTTGAGCTTTCTAATGTAACGTTGGCATTTGATGATTGGGCTTTGAAACAAGTCTTATATAAAAGCAAAATTATAATAAAATGAGTGAATGACGAACATCTGAGATTGTATTCACTTTAATACCCAGATCAGATGGTTGACATTAATTGAAGACTATTTGTTGCTGAATAATGTACCATATATGAAGCAGATTTTCTACCAGTGCCACATGGACCGAGAGATGAGAAAACACCAAAAATCCATGATGTGATCCAATAAAGAAAGATGAAATCTATTGAACATTTCATTGTGGAAAAATCGCATTAAATTTGGCGTAGCAAATATTTTATTAGATTCGACAAATGGATCATGAGCTGTCATGAGCTAAATTAAAATCTGTATTCACTGTTACATTAAACTCAGCAAAATATAAATGCTTATTTGTTTTGAAATGCATCACAATTTACACAATACTCACTCACATCAGCTCAATTTTGCAATATCTATCTGCTTTCAATCATGACTCCTCAGCTCTGAACACTAACTCTCAAGAAACGCTCCCCAATAAAATAATTCTCCAAATACGAGGCCTTTAATATAGAGCAGTTGCCCACACTTTTCAAAGAGTGTCTTAGCAATGATAATCAATATTCAAATCAATAGTATTTCAATCAATCAATCAATCAATCAACTTTATTGTCATCTTGCAAAGCAACAATTGTACAGTGTGAATTGAGAAGATGTTTCTACATTGACGTCCACATTGCAAGACCAAAGATAAACTAATTATGCAAGTTATTAATTTTGGAACAATCTGACAGGAAGGCGTCATCATGTCATTATTTTTCTTGGTGTTATATAATTTTAAACTTTAGGCTGGGGTGGGAGATTGCAACCTTCACGTGGCCCGCCCTGTTTCAACGAATGCAATCAACCCGGCGTGCACAATCAAATAAGACCAAATAGAACAAGTTGTCCGACAATTTTAGGCTGTGGATGCCCTACGCAAGAAGAAGAAGAAAGATTAGGCTGGATAGAGTGCAGAGATGATTTACGAGGATGTTGCCAGGACTGGTTGGTTGGGCAGGTTACGTCTTGATCCCGTGACATGCAGGAGGCTGAGGGTGATCTTATAGAGGTGTGTTTGGTCATGGGGGGATTAGAATCCTCTCCCTCCCACTTGCAGTTGCTCCCACGAGGTCCCCACATAGTCTTCCCACATGGTCTTCTGACTTCTGTAACATATGCAAGGGTCCATGAGGCGTAATCCTACATATGTTGGGGACCACCTGTAATCATTATGTTATCAGCATCAGCATCCATGGGGAGAAAAAGCAAGTTCATGTTTCAGATCATTGACTTTTCATCAGAATTTGGTGACAGTGTATCACCTCCACAGATGGGTGCCGTCAGCAATTTTTTAATTTCAGATTTCTGGCATTTGAAATATTTGTTAATATGGTATCATGATGTGAAAAATTGCAGCTGGATCTTGATCGATTGGCCAGGTGGGCTGTGGAATGGTTGATGGGATTTAATACAGAGAAATGTCAGGTACTGCATTTTAGGAAGTCTAACTTGAGCAGGACCTGTACAGTGAATGGTAGGGCTCTGGGGAGTGTTGTTGAGCAGAGGGACCTGCTCTACAGGTGCATGGCGCATGGTTTTGTAAAGGTGTAGTCACAGGTAGATAGTTCGGCACATTGGCCTTCATCAGTTGGGAGCTCATGTTGCAGTTGTATAAGACGTTGGTAAAGCCACATTTAGAATATTGTGCTCAGTTCTGGGCACCATGTTTTAGGAAAGATATTGTCAAGATGGAAAGGGTACAGAGAAGATTTACAAGGATGTTGCCGGGGCTCGAGGGTCTGAGCTATAGGGAGAGGTTGAGTACGCTGGGACTCTTTTCCTTGGAGCGCGGGAGGATGAGGGGTGATCTTATTGGGGTGTATAAAATCATGAGAGGAATAGATCGGGTAGATTAACTGAGTCTCTTGCCCAGAGTAGGGGAATCAAGGTCCAGAGGACATGGGTTTAAGGTGAAGGGGAAAAGTTTTAAGAGGAATCTGCGGGGTAACTCTTTCACACAAAGGGTGGTGGGTGTATGGAACAAACTGCCAGAGGAGGTAGTTTCCGATGGGACTATCCCAACATTTAAGAAACAGTTAGAAAGTTTATGGATAGGACGGGTTTGGAGGGATATGGACCAAACGCAGGCAGGTGGGACTAGTGTAGCTGGGACATGTTGGCCGGTGTGGGCAAGTTGAGCCAAAGGTCCTGTTTCCACACTGTATCAGTCTGTGTCTCTATAACTCTATTTAAAAAGGGAAAGGTTCAGTAAGTAACTGTAGATTAAGGTCAGTGATGAGCGAATGATCACAATATGTTCTGACAGATATAAAATTATAAGAGACATAAATATGGTAGACAGTCACAACCTTTTTCCCACGATCGCAATATCAAATACCAGAGGGCTTAGATTTAAGGTGAGTGGGGCATTGTTTAAAGGAGATATGCAGAACCCATTTTTTTCCACAGAGGGTGGTGAGTGCATGGAACATGCTGCCAGGGATGGGTACGGACATTTAAAATACTTTTGGATCGGCACATGGATATACAGCAATGGAGGGATATGGATTATGTCCAGGCAGATAAGATGGCATCATGTTTGGCACAGACATTGTGGATGAAGGACCTGTTCCTGTCCTGCACTGTTCTATGTTCTATGAGATGCCACCAGTCAACGTTCAACGAGGCACAAGTCAATACCCATTGAAACTCATACCAGCCTAATGATTGAGTTCTTTCACAAAGCATTGAACAAGAGAATGATGACCATAGACTCGTAGATTAGATGCAGCAGATTGAAAAAGTCTGTCTGTAAAAGAAAACAAAGAGGGATAATGTTGGCTGGGAATTTCAGTGAGCAGGGAGCTGGTTGTGATGAGTCTCATGCTGTTTGTGGCAAAACAATGGGATTAGTTTAAATGAAACAATCTACAATTAAGAAATCTGCAGATGAGAACAATTTTAACTTTGTGGTTTTTAGTGAAGTAGAATATTGCAAACTGCAGCAGGATATCTACACACTTGTTGGGTGGGCACTGAGGCAGCAGATAGGATTTGTTCCAGGAGGTGCGAGCTAATACTATAAGGGACAATAGACAATAGACAATGGGTGCAGGATGAGGCCATTCGGCCCTTCGAGCCAGCACCGCCATTCAATGTGATCATGGCTGATTATCCCCAATCAGTACCCCATTCCTGTCTTCTCCCCTTATCCTCTGACTCCACTATCTTTAAGAGCCCTATCTAGCTCTCTCTTGAAAGCATCCAGAGAACCGGCCTCCACCGCCCTCTGAGGCAGAGAATTCCAGAACTCTCTGTGTGAAAAAGTGTTTCCTCATCTCCGTTCTAAATGGCTTACTCCTTATTCTTAAACTGTGGCCCCTGGTTCTGGACTCCCCCAACATTGGGAACATGTTTCCTGCCTCTAGTGTGTCCAAACCCTTAATGATCTTTTATGTTTCAATAAGATCCCCTCTCATCCTTCTAAACTCCAGAGTTCCAGAGTACAAGCCCAGCCGCTCCATTATCCAAGGTTCAGGCAATCCCAGCAAAGCAGATACACCCCCCCCCCCCCGTCTCTTAGCATGGAGAAAGGTCTCGACCCGAAACATCACCTAATCCTTATCTCCAGAGATGCTCTCAGACCCACTGAGTTACTCCAACTTTTTGTGTCTATCTAAAGCAGATTTTTGATTTGCCCTAGTCCTTACTTTTCACCCCATTAGCCGTCACATACAACACATAATCCTCAGACATTTTCGCCAACTCCAATGGGATCCCACCATAAGCCACATCTCCCCATCTCTACCCCTTTCTGCAGAGACTGTTCCCTCCGCACCTACATGGTTAACTCATCCCTAAATATGAGGCCAGGTTAAACAAATCTGCTCTGCCTGCATGTCATCCATATTCCTCCATTCCCTGCATGTCCATGTGTCTATCTAAAAGCCTCATAAACACCGCTATCATATCTGCCTCCACCACCACCTCCAGCAATACATCCCTGACCCCTCGTCCCCTAAAGCGATGCCCCCCTGGTATTTGACAACTCCACCCTGGGGAATTGGCACTGCCTGTCCAACTCATCTAAGCCTCTCATCATTCTCATTACTAATCAAGCCCCTGTCAATCTGCACTATAAATATACCCACTGACTTGGCTTCCACAGCTGTCTGTGGCATTGAATTCCACAGATTCACCACCCTCTGACTACATACATTCCTCCACATCTCCTTCTAAAGGTACTCCTTTTATTTTCTGTCTCAAATTGCGAACATGAAATTCCAAACTTTTCATCTCATGAACAGATCACACGCGGGTTTAATTAGCCAATAACCAAAGTAACGAGGTGGCTTATTATCACATGAGAAATGTTAGGGGAAAACAATTTTTTTTCCCTGTCAAATGTGGCGTTGTTTACAGCAGCTGAGCCTTTGCTGTTGACTGACACAGATGAAGTTGCAACGGAACAATCTGTAACACGAAGATAGACTAAAGAGCTGGAGTAACTCAGCGGGACAGGCAGCATCTCAGGAGGGAAGTATCGGATCGAGACCCTTCTTCTGATGCGGAGAATGCGGAGACATTCTGAAGAAGGGTCTCGACCCGAAACGTCGCCCATTCCTTCACTCCTGAGATGCTGCCTGGCCTGCTGAGTTACTCCAGCATTTTTGTGTCTATCTACGGTTTTAAATCAGCATCTGCAGTTCCTTCCTACACAACCTGTAACACAAATTCTGTTCTGGTGACACAAGAAAGTTCTACAACTGCTGGTTTACCCACAAAAAAAAGACACGCGGGCCCAGGCAACATCTCTGGATAAGATCATAAGTAATAGCAGTAGAATTAGGCCATTCAGCCCATCAAGTCTACGCCATTCAATCATGGCTGATCTATGTCACATACTCTGAAGTTCACCGATCTGGTTACATTTAAGACTGCACAAATCATGTACAAAGCAAGAAATAATTTACTTCCAGCCAATATACAAAAACTGTTTATGGAAAGACAGGGTGGGTATAATTTGAGAGGGGAACTTAATTTAAAAAAAACTCAATGTCAGAACAACTCTTAAAAGTATGTGCATAGCAATCTGTGGGGTGAATTTGTGGAATGGTCTGGAACAGGAGATAAAACTTAGCACAAACATAATTCAGTTTAAAAAGATGTACAAAAACACATTTTTAAAAGGATATTGGGATGAGGATAGGTGATTGTGAGTGGGATATTTGTTATACTGGTTGTATTGGAAAGGGTGACTATAGGGTGATGGGTTGTATATATGACTAAGATACTGTGTATTATATGAGGGTTTTTTCTTTTTTACTCTCTTTTTTGTATGGCTGTAAATATTTGATTAGTGTATAAATGTAAATAATTTGGTGTACATGTAGCTGCTGGTGTACATATGGTGTACATATAGCTGCTGGTGTATATATGGTGTACATATAGCTGCTATATTTGTATAAGATAATTATAAGCAGTTGAATAAGGGGTGGGAATTAATCAGCTTTGGCTTCTTCCTGCTCCTTTTCGGACACATACGGTTTCATTTATTTATAGATATTGTTTATGACACTTTATAAATATTCTTGTTTTGTTTTTTATTTGCTGTTTCACACTTGCTTTTTATTCTTTTATTCTGTTCGAAATAAAGAATTAAATAAATAAATAAATAAATGAATAAATCTCTCCCTCCTAACCCCATTCTCCTGCCTTCTCCCCGTTACCAATGACACCCTAAAGAACATGTAATCCGACATTTCATAGAAACATAGAAAAATGGGTGCAGGAATAGACCATTCAGCCCTTCGAGCTAGCACCGCCATTCAATATGATCATGGCTGGTCATTTATAAACCAGTACCCCGTCCCTGCTTTTTTCCCCCCAAATCCCTTGATTCCTTCAGCGACAAACAATTGCCAGCGAGTTTTTGAGTTACAGGAGCCGGCCGTTAAATCGCGTTGGCAATTGACCGCGGGATATTTTGGATTTGAGGTTTTTTTTGCCGAACTTTCCTCCCGTTTGAACCACGAGCAGTTTTTCCAGTTTCTTCTCTGCACTTTTAATCATCAGCTAAAACAAGAACAAAAACAGCGACTTGGCGTTCCAGCCAAAAGGTGTTTCAAGTTCACTGCTAAAGTGTCGTGTTAAATAAAAACTGCCGTATGTGTGCTGGTGGATTAATGGCACACCTCACTTCCTCTGACACATGACCAAGATTCTCAACCTCTCTCCTTATCTAAAGAGAAAACAGCCACTGAAATAAATCATCCTGTATTGCAGCAGATCTTGTCTGAATGGAAATAAAGAATAGCCATAAATCTGAGCTGCGGAAGCTCAAGTGAGAGAGAGTAACTATCCACATCGAGTCCCCTCTAATGTATGAGCAGCCCTGACTGATTATATCTTTTTTATCACACCCAGCCCAATAGACAATAGATAATAGGTGCAGGAGGAGGCCATTCGGCCCTTCGAGCCAGCACCGCCATTCAATGTGATCATGACTGATCATCCCCAATCAGTACCCCGTTCCTGCCTTCTCCCCATATCCCCTGACTCCGCTATCTTTAAGAGCCTTATCTCGCTCCATCTTGAAAGTATCCAGAGAACCTGCCTCCACCGCCCTCTGAGGCAGAGAATTCCACAGACTCACAACTCTCTGTGTGAAAAAGTGTTTCCTCGTCTCCGTTCTAAATGGCTTACTCCTTATTCTTAAACTGTGGCCCCTGGTTCTGGACTCCCCCAACATCGGGAACATGTTTCCTGCCTCTAGCGTGTCCAAACCCTTAATGATCTTATATGTTTCAATAAGAACCCCTCTTGAAACATATAACATTATTAAGGGTTTGGTCACGCTAGAGGCAGGAAACATGTTCCCGATGTTGGGGGAGTCCAGAACCAACACTTTCCCGAAGACTTTCTGAAACGCACAAGTCATTTTTGTTTTCCGTTTCCCAGGATGGAAATACCAAATACAAGAGGGCATCACGTTGAGGTGAGAGGGGCGACGTTTAAATATGATGTGGCGAGCGACTTGTTTTTACACCGAGGGTAGTGGGTGGTGGGTGTCTGAAACTTGCGGAGAGGAGAAGGTGCAGAAGGCGGAACGAACTCGGGAACCACCCGCCTGCCCGCCCTCTAGGCACAACTATGGCACGGTGTGCTGGGTCATGTTGGTACCCAGAGTCACTCTAGAACCCAAAGACCCGGAGTGGCCCAGGGCAGATCCGAGCGGAACTCACTGCCTGAGAAGAAATGCGAAATACGTGGTTAGGTAGAATGTGATAACGGGGCTGGGGTTAATATTTACAGTTGATGCAACACTGGCCACTACAGCAAGCCCAGTGCAACATCCGTGACTAACAGCGACTCTGGTGAGGCGGAACAAAAACACATAATAGGTGGAAAACAAAGAACTGCAGGTGTCAGTTTACACAAAAGGGCACAAAGTGCTGGAGTAACTCAAAACGTGACCCATGTCTTCCCTCCAGAGATGCCGCATGTCCCGCTGAGTTACTCCAGCACTTTGTGTTTTTAACACATTATATATGTTGTACATCACAGGTGACGGGGTATTCCCTTTATCCTGTATCTGTACAGTGTCGTCTGCCCATTGTAATCAAGTCCAGCCTTTCCGCTGACGGGATAGCCCTCAATACAAACGTGTTTCACTGTACCTCGGTACACGCGACAATAAACTAAACTAAACCAAACTCATCTTATTCGCCATTGCAATTTTGTTTGTTTTTTTTCATTCTAGCCTCATAATATTCTCCACATTTTCCAGATTTTAATCTCCACAAAAACACGTGTTTTGATACTTTGCTTACAGACCATCACTCCCCGAATTTGATTTCCGTTGCATCCAATAGACCAACATATTTGAGTCGCCCATTCGTTCTCTCCAGAGATGCTGCCTGCCCCGCTGAGTTACTCCTGCGTTTCGTGGTCTATATTCGGTTTAAACCAGCATCTGTAGTTCCTCCCTAAACATATTTGTCCGCTGATAAAGTTACAAAACTAAAAAACAAAACGATGAGAACACAAGATTGTTAACGGAGCTGATATCATGGGTGATCGGGTAGTTAGATGCTATTGTGGTATTGTAGTGTGGAATATATCACACAATGCGCCGTTAACTTTCATCATAATCACATCTCGAAGCCCGGGGTGAGGTGTTAGTGTAAAAAAGGCACCGTGAACTAAATTCTAACGGGGACTGCAAAACTCTGTTTGCAATCCTGTTCGAATCACAGAAAAAACTATTTTTTTTCTCCCGTCAGTTAATAGGAAAACCATTTCTTGTTAAATCCGAATTTAGAAAAAAAAAACAGAATTTGTATCCAGCTGCAGTTATAATGTGAACTGCACAAAATGTGCGTTGGTTTTTATAAGCTTTTTAAAACGTGTTATTTTTATACGAAGGTGGAACGGTCGTGGTTATTCCAAATTCATTGTTCACCAAAGACAAGACCTTTGTTCAAATCTAAACTACCCGCGTCTCAATTGAAAACTGTTTCACCTTTTTAAGCTCCAGTTTCTTATTTGCGACTACACATCCTCAGTTCGTTAAGTAAGCGATGGATTGTCGTTCAAAATCGAACGATACCACCATCCCGGCCAGACACAAGGTTCATGAGCAACTCGAGTGTGTAATAAGGATTAGACAGAATGCCGTCAGCATTTGCCCGAATGCAGCCGAGGAATGATCGCAATCAATGAATTACTGCCGAAAAAGCGTGAAAACAAGATCACCCCGGGGGGACACGACAACATAAATACTTGATTAAAAACGCTACAGTTTTGTGTTGGTGACATTGTCCACAACTTTGTTTGATATGATATTCTCTCCCGCTTAACGGGCTGCTTGCTGTCTGAAGTAATACCCAGAACAATGTCTTCAATGCGGGTTGCAGGCCGGAACGTCAACACATGTATCCCCATGTGCCAGTTATCACGGATGATATAAAAAAATAAAGTTCTCCACAAATTATCCCGAACCTTCGGAGTAAAACAGAAAGTGCAGGGGCAGCGGCTTACCTGGTTTTTAATAACGGAAATGAACGGACACTGACATTTGTCATATCCGATAATGAAGATCTTAATACATTCAAGCAAGAACGCAGACAGATTGCAATGAACCTTGGCTGTTGTCACCAACAAACAGTGGATATTGTATGTCAAATAAATCCCGTGTTTTTATGCTGAATTACTTCGATTCATTTAATTCAATATGATCATGGCTGATCAGCCATGATCATATTGAATGGCGGTGCAGGCTCAAAGGGCCGAATGGCCTACTCCTGCACCTAATTTCTATGTTTCCAAGTTTCATTTATTTTCATATCAGCAGAATAATATATTTCACCACATTCGACCAATCTACTGATTTGACACAATTTAGTGAAGTTATTTCACAAACCTATTAAAACCGCGTTAAAACGACTTAACCAGCTGCCAATATTCCATGCAATGTTGCCTTTATTACACGGTGTTTCATTATTTTGTTCTTACAATAATAATTGGAAATAATCCGTTTAAGGGAGCAGGCGCATTCAACGGGTCCTGTTTTCGTTCAATACACTTTGACCAAAAATCTTCCAATTATCGCCATTCTTTTCAGAGCCAACAATTCCTAAGATAGACACAAAAAGCTGGAGTAACTCAGCGGGACGGGCAGCATCTCTGGAGAGAAGGAACGGGTGATGTTACGGGTTGAGACTCTCGAAACGTCACCTATTCCTTCTCTCCAGAGACGCTGCCCGTCCCGCTGAGTTACTCCAGCTTTTTGTGTCTATCTCCTGTTTAAACCAACATCTGCAGTTCCTTCCCGCACATTTCGTCAACATTTTGTCCTATTTGACTGTAGCATCCAGTCTGAGGGCAATCAAGGCTGGGATAATTTCAGCCGCGTTGAAACACACCGAATAAGGCAAGGACCGCGTGGACAAAGGTGTTCTAACGCAGAATTGTAACGTTTCAGGGAAATGCTTCAAAAAAACAAAATAATATTTAGATCCCCCCAAAATAACGATAAAACAAAGTGACGATGGGATGTAATCGCCACAGCGCGTGATTCCCTGTGTTTCAAATGCTTGTTTGCGATATCGGACTGGCCAGACAAAACTTCTAAAGTTAGAAAGGAAAACTCTGAAGAAGGGTCTCGACCCGAAACGTCACCTATCCCCTCTCTCCAGAGATGCTGCCTGTTCTGTCCCACTGAGTTACTCCAGCATTTTGTGTCTGTCTTCAGCTAATACTTTCGCTGAGTTTTCTTTCACCAAACGAGTGCCGTGTTCGTTCATGTTGTACACAGTGCGGTTCAGTTTACACTCACAAAATATTCAGCGCGGAGCCATCAACGAGAACAAAACATGTTCGCTGTCAGTGTTGATAATATTTGAACACCCGGCCCTGTTGAAGTTTTGTCTATACCAACCCTGCACTCTCTACCATCGATGATATAATGTTTTATTTCAGCAGAGTATTTCCATCAACATTTGCCCGGCACAGAATATAAACGTCAACTCTAACAGTTTAACCCGTTCAAAGTTGATGCGCTAACTTTAGTACCGTTTAGCAGATCAATAAATATAGGATTTTTTAAAAAGCTGACGCCAGCGTAATATTCAGCAATTTATATATTTAGTGAACATAATTTCCGCGTGGATAGCAGAGTATTATTGAAGTATAACAAGCAACAAGGGATCAAAATCGGAGAAGATAATTCTTCAGAGTGGGGAATGATATTTAACACTTTCTTGTGACGCCTTTAACATTCTAACCCTCGTGTAATCCGGTTTAAATTCCTAAACTTGTCACATTGGAAGGAAGGATAACATTTACAAGCGAATATTTCCATTCGCCGTGAACCACGAATAATCCTAACATGGACACGAAAAGCTGGAGTAACTCAGCGGGACAGGCAGCATCTGTGGAGGGAAGGAATGGGTGACGGTTCGGCCTGAGATCCCTCTTCAGACTGAAGAATCCAGGTCTATTCGGAGTACGTTCCGTTTATAGGGGGTATATTACCGTTACCAGCAACGCTTCCACCCCTAAGCCACCCGTTCAATATCACCCCCCCCCCCCCCCCCCCCCCTTTCCCCACCCCCTGACCGTGACTAAATAAGAAATACTGTGTCGCTCAGTTACTCCAGCTTTTTGTGTCTAAATACAATTGATTTGAGAAGACTCAACGTCCCTGTCCCAACTTCTGCTTCCCAAATTACTGGGTGATAGTTGAGTTGTGCGGAGTTGTGTTCAAATCCAACTTTCAACATGAACTTTTAATATAAACTTTATGGCACATGTTGATACATTTTAACAATAGACGATCTAACCGCGTGTTTTCAGAAAACGCATCATGAAACCGAGGTTAAAGCCGAAGGGGAAATATTCAAGATTCCCTCCACTGCGGGCAGTTCACTGGACTAGTATATGCCACAAACTATCAGCTCCCTTTTCGATTATTCACCGGAAGTGCCTCTGTGTGCGATAACCGTGTTTAAAACCTCACTCTGAACCTCCCTGCAGATTTTTAATAACATATCTTCAGATTCAAAATGTCACGGTAAAAGGCAAACGGACCCGTTGCATGAAACGTCACATAGACACTATTCCCGAGAGGGTTTG
>NC_073394.1:1169029-1189029 GCF_028641065.1 Leucoraja erinaceus
CAAAGCAAATATTGGGCGCCCAACATTAAGCCAGTGGTCCAACTACCGGGGAACACTAACCAATCTGACACCGCCTGCCCTCTCAGTAAACAATCCCACTATCTTTCTGTGATTTAGACTTGTTTTCAAACACGTTGTGTGATGTTGAGACGAGCGGTGATCAATCTCGGGCAAGAGTCGGTGTCACTTTCCATTGAGTGAGTGTACTAGGGGCGACATTGCTCTTGTATTTTAGGCGCCGCGACGAGAAGTTCAGTGCATCCTGTTAAAAAATAAACCCCGTTCCATCGCGTCAGTCGTTTCACAAGTGAGACTGTCGGCCAAAGATTCAAAAGGCGAAGGTAGACAAAATTGCTGGAGAAACTCGGCGGGTGCGGCTGCATCTACGGAGCGAAGGAAATAGGCAACGTTGGAAATAGGCAACGTTTCGGGCCAAAACCCTTTCGGGTTTCGACCCGAAACGTTGCCTATTTCCTTCGCTCCATAGACGCTGCTGCACCCGCTGAGTTTCTCCAGCAATTTTGTCTACCTTCGATTTTCCAGCATCTTCTTAAAGATTCAAAGGACGTTTCGTTAAAAAGAAAAAAAACCCCACCGTGGCAAAGAATCACGAACATGGAACAAGAGGGAATGAATGTCCTGCGGTATTGTTTACTGTGAGCGGGGAAGTCTACACCAATATATCGCCAGTAAATAGCGGAACTGGCGGATATTTCAAATATCACTCCGTCAATAACTGGTAGACAAAAATGCTGGAGAAACTCAGCGGGTGATGCAGCATATATTCCTATTCACCCATCCCTTCGCTCCATAGATGCTGCCTCACCCGCTGAGTTTCTCCAGCATTTTTTGTCTACCGATTTCTACGGCATCTGCAGTCCCTCCATAAAATGTCCTTAAATAGCTGATTAGTTTAGATCAGTTCTTTAGGGTTCAATTATTTTGAAAGAAAAGAAACAAAAAAACACATTATTGTAAATCACATTAAAGATTTCGAAGCGATAGTTTCCACCACATAGAGACATTGAAACATAGAAAATAGGTGCAGGAGGAGGCCATTCGGCCCTTCGAGCCAGCACCGCCATTCAATACGATCGTGGCTGATCATCCAGAATCAGTACCCCGTTCCTGCTTTCTTCCCATATCCCCGGATTCCGTTCGGCCCTAAGAACTAATTCTAACTCTCTCTTGAAAACATCCAGTGAATTTACACATTGCATCCGCTCATTTCTTTTTGAAAACGCTGTAACAATTTGTCCTGGCGATGCTGCCTGGGAGGAAGAGGGAAAGGCCTTCCACGGACGAGCAGCGATTCAAATATTGACACTAAACTGGAGCGGGGCGTAGTATTAACGTAGAGGGGTTAAGGAAGCAAAGCTTCAGGGGAGATCAGGCGGTGACTACACAGAGGGGGAAGTCTGGAGCCGGACCACCGGCCGGGTGAGGCAGGGATAGACATCTACTCTGAAGAAGGGTCTCGACCTGAAACGTCACCCATTCCTTCTCTCCAGAGATGAGGCCTGTCCCGCTGAGTTCCTACCCAGCCACAGACATTTATTATCGGGCACTCGGCACCCCGGGACTGCCGGAACTTATGGTATTTTGGACGGATAGCGGAGCATTGGGTGAAGGTGGTGGGTAGCGGGAAGGGTGAGGTTAATGATGCCACTGAGAGCATTACATTCAAGGGGCGACTGGTCAGGGGTCTGATGTAGGATGTATAAAGATTTCATAGGAATCCGAGGGGTAACTTTTTCCACACAAAGGGTGGTGGGTGTATGGAACAAGCTGCCAGAGGAGGCAGTTGGGGCTGGGACTATTCCAACGTTTAAGAAACAGTTAGACAGGTTTGGAGGGATATGGACCAAACGCAGGTAAGTGGGACTAGTGTAGCTGGGACACGTTGGCTAGTGTGGGCGAGTTGGGCCGAAGGGCCTGTTTCCACACTGTATCACTCTATAACTATGAGTTGTCGAGAGAAATGAGATTAGTGTCGTTTAGATCATAAGCAGCAACTTTCCAATTATGTTGGGAGGAACTGCAGATGCTGGTTTACACCTTAAATAGACACAAAAATGCTGGAGTAACTCAGCGGGACAACAAACATCTCTGGAGAGAAGGAATGGGTGACGTTTCTGGTCTGAAGAAGGGTCTCGACCCGAAACGTCACCCATTCCTTCTCTCCAGAGATGCTGCCTGTCCCGCTGAGTTACTCCAGCTTTTTAAGTCAAACTTTCAATTTGTTTCACCTTTGGTAAAAAACGGGGGATCGGAGAGGAAACTAAGGCCCGAAATGACCAAACGAGTTGAAGTGGAAATTGTGTAATTTTTTGAAATAGATACAAACCTGAATTATTCGTTGACGGGGTTCAATATTGGGGCTGGATTTTGACACCGTTAGATTTTTATATTTGTTCCTCGCAACTAGTTTAGAAACTCGAGACGGGAAACTCCCTTGTGGTAAATGCGGGCAATCTGAGAGAGGTATAAACTCGGGATGGATGATATTAACGCGTTGAGCAAACCCTCCCATCCGGCAATGATGGGCGAGGTTGGGAATTCTAACGATCACTTAAAACAAATCACAAACAGAATTAATAAACAGGTCGGCAAAAGGCGAGTCTAAAATACCTCGAGAACCGACCTCGGGAATACAATGTAGTTCGGGAAACAATCGAGTTAAATCGAGTAAAGGCCCTTAAGCTCAAAGATGAGAAGGTTAATTTACAGATGAATCATTAATTGGTGATAAATCTGTAAGAGTTTACAAGGACTAATGAAGATAAGGCGCCACAATGATGATACGTGGAATGATGTTCGGCCACCTGATATGTGAAGTTATTTCCCGTTTCAATATCCAGCCTAAATAGATGCAGGGGAAAGTGAACCCGCGAGGTGGTGTCCAACATGGACTAAGTCCAGCACCTGGACAACCTGTCCACTGGGTGAAAACAGCGCGGGTTCTGGTCATTTGTTGGGCTCTTTGTGGAAGATAAACAAAGGTCCGACTCCAGTGTTACTTTATGCGTAGAAACCGCATTGGCAGATGCTGGTTTACACCGACGGTAGACACAAAGCGCTGGAGTAACTCAACGGGACAGGCAGCATCTCCAGCGAGAAGGAACGGGTGAAGGTTCGAGTCCAGACCTTTCTTCAGACCGATGTTGCCTGTCCCGCTGAGTTACTCCAGCGGATGGTGTCTTCCTTGTCACCTTCAAGGGGAGCAAACTGAATACCACCGAGTCTTCCTTGTGATGAGCGGATTCGCTCTGTCGGTTAAAATAATATAGAGATGAAATCGCCCGGGAGCCCGGCGCCAGGGTCACACCAACGGGACACTTCACCTTCCAGGAGCCCGATACATATTTACTTCCGGGAGCGGGCGTAGCTCGAATTAATATTTGAATTAATATTTCATTCCCGGGCTCACCGGTTTACTGATTTCTCCAACTTCAGGTAGTTCCGGCATTCTTGAAGATAGACACAAAGTTCTGGAGTAACTCAGCGGGACAGGCAGCATCTCTGAGGGAAGGGTCATCCATGTTCCTTCCCTCCACAGATGCTGCCTGTCCGGCTGAGATACTCCAGCTTTTTGTGTCTATCTTCCGTTTACTGATGAGTTGTGTTCATGAGCTCGGGGCCGGGTGTCGCCGCCTCGTATCTTCCCATTGACAAGAACAAATAACCGAAGGCGAGGACGTTAATATTTTGCTCGGATGTTCAGTTTAGTTTATTGTTGTCCCGCTTACATCTTAGTCCAGGGGTGACACGCGACGCGCCTTAATAAATCCACTCCGGTGTAATGAGCCGGGTAACAAGATTGTCTTGTGGGAGTGTGGGCCGCGTTACCCGCGCAATACCCTGCGTTTCACGACAACCCCCAATGCTCCTTCCACAGGAGTCGGCCATGAGATAGTGCAACCATGTCAGACCCGCCTCAATGTTTCAGCTTAGTTTATTGTCGTGAGGTACAGTGAAAAGCGTCTGTTGTGTTGTGAGTCCAGTCAGCGGAACCACAATACATAAAATCATCAGTAACAGGGGCAGAATTGGGACATTCGGCCCATCGAGTGTGCTCCGCTATTCAATCATGGCAGATCTAACTCTCTGCCTCCTAACCCCATTCTCCTGCCTTCTCCCCGTAACCCCTGACACCCGCACTAATCAAGTATTATGATTACAATCGAGTCATATGGAGTGTACAGATACATGATAAGGGAATAACGTTTAGTGCAAGGTAAAGCCAGCAAAGTCCGATCAAAGATAGTCCGAGGGTCAGCGATGAAGTAGACGTGAGTTTGAAAGAACGGACATGTAGATGGGGCTAGTTACACAACTGCCCCCCGCACTGTGAAACTGGGCACCGCGTCCCCGGCCACCGGCTCAGACCGTCCACTCGACAACTGTGGGGCGGGAATCCTGTTTCGCTCAAAGGGGTCAAACTGAGAAGCCAGCCTCAGAATGAAATAACTTATCTTTAGAAAGGAGATGAGGAGGAAATTCTTTAGTCAGACGGTGGTGAATCTGTGGAATTCATTGCCATAGAAGGCGGTGCAGGCCAAGTCAGTGGATATAGTTAAGGCGGAGATTGACAGATTCGAGCGGGTGTCAGGGGTTATGGGGGGAAGGCAGGAGAATGGGGTTAGGAGGGAGAGATAGATCAGCCATGATTGAATGGCGGAGTGGACTTGATGGACCGAATGGCCTAATTCTGCTCCTATGATTAAGAACTTAACAATAACTGGCAACCAAGCCCGTTAATCAGCCAGATACCAAATGTCAACAAATCGAGAACATTGTTAAGATAAACATTCGAGGCTTAGTGCAACAGTTCTAGCGGAGATTGTAGCTTTTCCTTCTGTTAATTGAAATTGGACCATCCATTAGAACAGCCAGTTGATTGATCAGTAACCGTGGGGATTCAAATTGGCTTCAAGTAGAATTCGGCTTTCATCTGAGATAGACACAAAAAGCTGTAGTAGCTGAGCGGGACAGGCAGCAGCTCCGGGTAGATGAAATGGGTCGAGACCCTTCTTCAGACTTCCCGTTGGCTGGAGAGCTCGCAACAAAAGCTGTTCACTGTACCTCGGTCCATGTGACAATTAACTGAACTAAACGAAACTAAGCTCATCTTGCCGGTCGAGAGAACAGTGTTTAAGGCGGCGATAGATCAGCGCCACTAACGGCAAGGATAGCTACAAACTTCCTGATTTGTAAAAGCAAATTTCTTCGCCCCCGTTACATTAATCCCGAGGCGCTGCTCAAGCGACGGGTTCCCGTCATTCCCGGAAACGATATCATTCATTGACTCGAGATATCATTAGTATCATTCATTGACTTGAGCAGCGTGGGTGGAAAATGTTCCTCCCGCTTTCTGTTAGTTTCACTTCTAATAATCTAACAACTGGCCGGTTCATTGGCGAGGAATCGGGGACCGCGCGAGTAACGTGTAGGAAAGAACTGATTTAAATGGAAGATAGATACAAAATGCTGGAGTAATGTCCCAGCTGAGTTACTCCAGCATTTTGTGTGAGCAAGGTGGGGTGGAGTAATGTCACAGCGCCGGCTCCATGTGCGGCCCGTGGCAGTGAAACGCGGCGCATTTCTACCGAGAACTTTCAATATAAAAACGCTTTCAGTTTGCACTAGTTGCGTGGATGTTAGTTAGAAAGACTCGGGAAACAATTCGGAGACTAAATAAGGCGCGGAGTTTAATTTTGAAACTTTTGTTAATCTGTACCGAGTGATTTTCGTTCAGAGACCAGGTGACCTCTGGCTGTCCAACATGTAATGCAACCGGGCTAGCGCCGGCGGAGTGACTGTTGCCGTCACTTTCACTGTGGATGAGAAGGAGTCGAGTCCCGCGTCATTGGCAAAACGCCGTGTCTGGGTGTGGGCTACATTTAGTTATCTAGTTATTGTCACATGATGTATCACCGAGGTTCACTGAAAGCGCTGATTTCAAAGCGACATTGATCTTAGGGAAATACACATAGTGATGATCGCACCTTAATTGGACTTAACTACACTGTACCTGGCACTGAACGCTATTTCCTTTATCATGGAAGGCTGTATTGTAATCATGTATAGTCTTTAGCACGCGTGGACCAAACGCAGGCAGGCGGAACTAGTGTAGATGGGGCAAGTTGGCCGGAGTGGGCAAGTTGGGCCGAAGGGCCTGTTTCCACGTTGCATCACTCTGTAACTCTAAAGGCTTTTCACTGTACCTCGGTACACGTGACACTAAACTAAACTGAATTAACAGTGGTTCAAGCAGCATATCTGGAGAATACCTCCACAGATACTGGCTGGCCCGCTGTTACTCCAGTACTTTGTGTCTATTTGTTTTAAACCAGCATCTGCAGTTCATTGTGTCTACATTGATCCTAGGCGATTAATTGAAGGATCTGCCTGTCGGATCTGTTATCCATCGTCCCGAGTCTCATAGTATCCATTGGCAAAACCAATATGTAAATTGTGGTTGAGGAATGAGACCGGCGTGAGCCAATACTACAGGGTAAATGTATCTTTGGATTCAAGCATGTGCTCTCCTTCTTCCAATGTATGCTCCCATATTCAAGCTGTATCGGAAGGAGCTGCAGATATTGGTTTACACCCGAAGATAGACGCACAACTCTGGAGTAACTCAGCGGGTCAGGTAGCCTCTCTGGAGAGAAGGAATGGGTGTTTCTTCTCGTATTCCTTCTCTCCAGAGATGCTGCCGGTCCCACTGAGTTACTCCAGTGTTGTGTGTCTATGTCATATTTAGGCTGGCATGCAAACTAAGCTGCTTTACAAGAACATTAAAAACAATAAAACTGGTAACTTCACCTCGCTTCATATGCTCTGGTTCAAGGTTTCCCAACTTGGGGTAAATTATCTCAGGGGGTACATTTCGCCTACCCAGGGGGATAAACGTTGATTCTGGATTTGTACATATTTGTCCTCATTGACTGACTGTGTTTGGTTCTGGTATATCGGTATCTGTTCATCATTAGTTTTTAATTAATAAGTGAAATATCATTGCTATGTGCTATTAAAGTTGCCTGGGGTAACCCCTGGTCTAGTTGGGGGTCATACAACCCGGCCGTGCCGAGCAAGATGCCCCATCTATACGGGTCCCAGTTGCCTGAGTTTGGCCCATATCCCTCTAAGCCTTTCCTATCCATGTACCTTTCCAAATGTATTTTAAATGTTGTTATAGTGCCTGCCTTAACTACCCCCCTCTGGCAGCTAATCCCAAATCCCAAATCCCAACACCCTCAGTGTGGAAAAGGTTGCCCCTTTGGTTCCTATTAAAAAAAAATCCTCTCATTTTAAAACTATGTCCCCCGGTTCTCAATTCCACAACTCTGGGTAAAGGATTTCATGCATTAACCCTATCTCTTCCCTTCAGTATCTTTTATACACTAAACAACTACCCCTCATTCTACTGCACACCAAGGTACAAAGTCCTAGCCGCCCAACCTCGTAAATCTGCTCTGCAGTTTTTCCACCTTAACACCATCCTTCCCAGAGCAAGGTGACCAAAACTGAACGCACTCCAAATGTTGCTCGACCAACGCCTTGTAAAACAGGAACATAACATTCCAACCTGTACCCTGACCGATCAAGGCCAACGTTCCAAATGCCTTCTCGACCACATGATCTACCTGTGACAAACCACTTTTAGTTAAGAGTATATTGTTGCTGATTCAACAAAAATCCAGGTAGATTTTTGTCCAAATCACACCGCATTATTCTTCATCGCCAGGATATTGTTTTAACCATTGGGTTATAAGAAAAATAAATAAGGACTGAAAGAGAAGCAAATGATTAGCTGAAATATGTTGTTGGGATTTGACATTTTTACGTGAATGTTAATGTATGAATCCCTTTAGGGTTTTCTTGCAGCTTCCAATAGGTTGCTAATCTTAAACTATCATTTTAAGCTTGAAGCCTATGTATTTGATATGAAACGGAGAGTTCCACTATATGTAATTTTGTAATTAGAATGAACTGAACCAGGGGCCGGTTGGGATGAAGTTTAATTAGAGCAGCCGGTTCTGATTCTTTATTTTGTTCCAGAGAGCTACAGAATGGAATCTTTCCAATTCCACCAAACTGTGCCAGTGAGAGAGAGCATTAAACACTCCCGGGGTATAATTGGTTCATCCCAACATTTGGCAGTAACGTCTTGTGAGGCAGTGAGACATTTTTATTTTCCATTACTAACAGCAATCTGTAAACTCAGTGGGGCCATGAATGGACGGTTTGGTAGACAATGATGCATTGATTTTTGCTCTCGGCACATCTTCATTCGTAACTGGACTGGCACTGCTCAACCACATTGCATACATACATACATACATACATACATACATACATACATACATACATATCACTCGACGTGGAGCTGCATTTCTTGATTAGTACGGGTGTCAGAATATACGGGGAGAAGGCAGGGGAATGGGACGAGGAGAGAGAGACAAATCTGCCGTAATTGAATGATGCAGCAGACTTGATGGGCCGAATGGCCTAATTCTTCTACTATCACATGATCTTATGCCCTTATTTGAATTGTAAATGCCATGTCATTAAAACGGATACTTTTTTAAAATTTAACTTTCTCTAGATTAATTTCTAATGCAAATAACGTAATTGCTTATTTTTCAAAAGCAGTTTTATTTTATTGAGACACCATCAGGGAGTTTACTGGTATCTTTCATATGTTCAATATTATCGTTTTACATATTAGGAAGTGATGCCCGTTGCCCCATTCGCTGAGCGGTAATTGCTTTTATTAAAAGTCTACAGGAGGAAATTATTTATTTCCCTTCAAATATAATATGCCTGTTTCATGTTAATGTTACACTGCTCTGTGAGAAGTGAAAATACTTTCGGAAAAGTTGCAAAGAAAAGAAATCAAGTGCTTAACAAAAGGGACTAAATGCCAAATTAATTAATGTTATTTCAATCTCTCGCCATTCAGAAAAAGTATTTCCCCATTCTCTAATTTTACTTGTAATGTTTTACAGTTTTATTGGAAATTCAACATGGTATTTTTCGTTCCTCTAGAACAAATCTAACCAAAACATTAAAGACTTTGCACGCCAATCTTGGCAATTGTTCCAATTGTAAACACAGTGAGTCAGATGAGGAATGTTGCAAGTTGACTCTGCAGGTTGCACGGGTGCTTCTGTCAACCAGGTAGCAATGGTCACGATAGCATGCATTGCTGCTGCTTCTCTTGTAGGGCGTGCACAGCCTAAAGTTGTAGGGCAACGTGTTCTATTTGAACTTATTTGATTGTGCACGCCAGGTTGATTGCATTCGTTGAAACAGGGCGGACCACGTGAAGGTTGCAATCTCCCACCCCCATACACCAGTCAAGGCTGGGTCAACACGGCGATGGGAACAATTCTGTTCGGTTGGTGAATCTGTGGAATTCATTGCCACGTACGGCTGTGGAGGCCAAGTCATTGGGTATTTATACACCGGAGATTGGCAGGTTTTTGACTAGTGAGGGGGTTAAAGTGAGGGAAAGATCGATCAGCCATGATAGAATGGCGGGGTAGGCTCGATGGGCTGAATGGCCACATTTTTCTCCTGCAACATGAACACAAACTGTTGGAGTGCAATATCCTCAGGTCTG
This sequence comes from Leucoraja erinaceus, assembly GCF_028641065.1. NCBI lineage: Eukaryota > Metazoa > Chordata > Chondrichthyes > Rajiformes > Rajidae > Leucoraja > Leucoraja erinaceus. The sequence continues at coordinate 1,178,664 of NC_073394.1, forward strand.
TACAATCCTTAGATAGACACAAAAAGCTGCAGTAACACAGCGGGACGGGCAGCGTCACCGGAGAGAAGGAATGGGTGACGTTTCGGATCTGGACCTTTCTTCAGACTGGTTAGAGATAAGGGAAACGAGAGATAGAGACGACAGCGTAGTGAGATAGGTAGTGACAAGGAGACCAGTTGTCCTTCATTGCTATAGTTGCTACTTCCTTGCATCAACTTGTATGTTTTAGTTTGCTCGGGCCGAATGGCCTGTTCTTGTGCTGTGCCGCCGTGTGTTCTCCGTGAGAATTCATGGCTTCACAACTCAGCAACATCTGGCGTCAGCTGTTTGGATGGAAACAACGAGACAATGACGATAGAGCGAGGTATGGTCTTGGAGACTGTCATCTGTAACGGCACGGTGGCGCGGCGGTAGAGTTGCTGCCTCACTGCGCCAGAGACTCGGGTTCGATCCTGACCTCGGGTGCTGGCTGTACGGAGTTTGCACGTTCTCCCTGTGGCCGCATGGGTTTTCTCCGGGTGCTCTGGTTCCCCTCCACATCCCCAAATCGTGCAGATTTGTAGATTAATTGGCCCTCAGTAAATTATCCCAACTGTGTTGGGAGTGAATGAGGAAGTGGGATAACATTGAACTTGGGTGATCGGTGGGCCGAAGGGCCTGTTTCCTTGCTGTATCTATTGACGCCTACTGTAGGAGGGTTGCTTTATTTCTTTCTTTCCATTTTTGTTTTCTAACATAAATTGATATAAAATGAATTGACACATGCATGTAATTTTCTGTGAAATACTGTACTTCGTTAGCGAAGTTAAATGCATTGAAACTTATCTGGAATGATTTAAATACTTTCATTCTAAACTGTTTAACATTTGATCGTTTTGTACATTCTCAGATTCTTGTGCAAAAAGTAATCACAAATAAGTGGCGCTGTTCCGTCTGCAGAAGGCTGACCAGTCATATAAACATAGACAATAGATGCAGGAGTAGAGGCCATTCGGCCCTTCGAGCCTGCACCGCCATTCAATATGATCATGGCTGATCATCCAACTCAGTATCCTGTACCTGCCTTCTCTCTATACCCCCTAATCCCTTTATCCACAAGGGCCACATCTAACTCCCTCTTAAATATAGCCAACGGACTGGCCTCAACTACCCTCTGTGGCAGAGAATTCCAGAGATTCACCACTCTCTGTGTGAAAAATGTTTTCCTCATCTCGGTCCTAACAGATTTCCCCCTTATCCTTAAACCACGACCCCTTGTTCTATGTCTATGTCATGTCTATGTAAGTTCTTCAGTTTAATGTGAAGAATTCCAGCCACGTGCCATCTCAAATACTGAAGATAGACACAGAATGCTGCACTAACACAGCGGGACAGGCAGCATCTGTGGAATGGGTGACGTTTCGGGTAGAGACCCTTCTTCAGACTGAGAGTCAGGGGAAAGGGAAACGAGATATATAGCCGGTGATGTAGAAAGATATGCAAAAAGTAACGATCAAGGAAACGTCGATGCCCAATATCGTCTCTATCTTTCATAAGATTAAAATATCTCCTGACTGTGTGAAGAAGGGTCTCGACTCGAAATGTCACCCATTCCTTCTCTCCAGCGATGCAGCCTGTCCCGCTGGGTTACTCCAGCACTTTGTGTCTTCAGTGTAAAGCAGCATCTGCAGTTCCTGCCTACACATGGGACACAGATTAGACAGGCGAGGCGGTGACTGCTATACCGGGGTAACTTGGTACATGTAGCTTTGTGTCACCAACGATCTCACCGAACATCACGGCAAAGCGCCCGAACAAGTCGTGCTCCGGGTTTGACTACATGTGTTGAATTGAGAGCCGCGCTGGGAACCGCGTTATAAAGATGGTGTCGAGAGCTCAAACCCAGGTGAGATGAGAGTTAGCAGAAGGTGACGGGGCTGGTGATGCTGGCGATAGCCCCCCCCCCCCCCCCCCCCCCCCCCCCCCACACACACACACACACCACACCCCCCCCCCCACCACACACACACCACACACACACACACACACACACACACACACACACACACACACACACACACACACACACACACACCCCACACACACACACACAAACACCCGCCCACACACACACACACACACACACCCACACACACACTAAAACAGGGCAGGAGATTTCTGAGAAACTATTTAAATGGTCTTCAATCAAGACTGTTAGAAGAGTCAAGCATCAAGTATTTTATTGTCATGTGTCCCAGATAGAACAATGTCATTCTTACTTGCAGCAGCACAACACAATACATTGTAAATAGTATCGTAAACGAGAAAAAAAACATTAAGTGTGTGTATATACACATATTCACACACACACATATATATATATATATCCTGCAGCTCCACTCCCACTCCCCCTCACTCCATTCGCAATAAGATCAGAGTCCCCCTTGTCCTCACCTTCCACCCCATCAGCCGTCGCGTACACCATATAATCCTCCAACGGATCCCACCACTGGCCACGTCTTCCCATCTGCACCCCTTTCTGCTTTCCGCAGAGACCGTTCCCTCCGCAACTCCCTGGTTAACTCATCCCAAACCACCCAAACCTCCCCCTCCCCAGGTACTTCCCCCTGCAACCGCAGGAGATGCAACACCTGTCCCTTTACCTCCACCTCGACTCCACCCAAGGACCCAAACAGTCTTTCCAGGTGAGGCAGAGATTCACTTGCACCTCATCCAACCCGATCTACTGTATCTGCTGTTCCAAATGTCAACTTCTGTACATCGGCGAGACCACCTCCGCTCATTCCCCCTTGACCTACCTGATCTTCCGGTGGCCCAGCACTTCAAATTCCCTCTCCCATTCTCAATCTGACCTTTCTGTCCTGGGTCTCCTCCATTGTCAGAGCGAGGCCCAGCTCAAATTGGAGGAACAGCACCTCATATATTGCTTGGGCAGTTTACACCCCTGCGGTATGAACATTGACTTCTCCAATTTCAAATAGCGCTTGCTTTCCCTCTCTCTCCATTTCCTCCCCCTTTCCAGTCTTGCACCAGTCTTAGTGTCTCCGACTACATGCTATCTCTGTTCCGCCCACTCCCCTGACATCAATCTGAAGAAGGGTCTCGACCCGAAACGTCGCCATTCCTTCTCTCCAGAGATGCTGCCTGTCCAGCTGAGTTACTCCAGCATTTTGTGTCTACCTTCGATTGAAACCGGCATATGCAGTTCCTTCCTACACATTGGAATTTCTGCGGCGCGTTCGCCTGTAATGCCTGCCACACATTGCTGCATTGGACACATCTCGCTTTCCGTGCAGGGCTACTCCACACACGTGTGGCCCTCGCTACTATTTGCCCTGCCCGTGCCGGGCTGTGTACAACACCGTTGGGGAACCTGCCCCCATCAGACGCCCACTCACCCGGGGTTTCACAGGAAGAGTTTCCCTTCCAATTAAACTATGAAGACAAGGGAACGAAAGACAAACACAGAGTGCTGGAGTAACTCAGCGGGTCAGGCAGCATCTGTGGAGAACATGGATAAGTGACGTTTCAGGTTCCTGATCACGTTCTCCACAGATGCTGCCAGACCCACTGAGCCTATCGTTGGTTTACTCCATCTGTAGTTCCCTTTTAATACATTTAAGACAAGGAAGCACAGATAATCCTTCAGATTACAGAATATAAATCAATAATGAAATTTAATTAGATTATTTTTGAGAAAGGTGGAACTATTTACATAGATTCGTGAATCTATCTCCATGGTCTTTGTGTACTTAGCATGTGCATGTGTGTACCTGGCATATGCCTGTGTGTACTTGGCATGTACATGTGTGTACCTGCATGTATATGTGTGTACGTGGCATGTGCAGGTGAGTACCTGGCATGTACGCGTGTGTACTTGGCATGTATATGTGTGTACCTGGCATGTACACTGGTGCTTGTCGTGTACATGTGTATACATGTGTGTACATGTGTGTACCTGCATGTACATGTGTATACGTGGCATGTGCAGGTGAGTACCTGGCATGTACACGGGTGCTTGTCGTGTGCATGTGTATACCTGACGTGTACATGTGTTGTACTCGCCTGTAGTACAGGGTAACAGAGTACAGACCCGGTCCTCATCTATCCTAACCACGGCAGTTATGACGAGACCAACTAGTCGGGGGTTTCACTATGAAAAAGAACGCGATGTTCTTCCAAAAAAATCACACAAAGTGCTGGAGAAACTCAATGGGTCGGGCACCATTTCTGGAGAACGTGGGTAGGTGACGTTTCTGGCCAGGGCCACAGCCGTCGCCTATCCATGTACCCCAGAGATGCTGCCTGACCCGCTGAGTCTAGAACGTTGTGTACTTTTGTTTTGTAAACCGGCATCTGTAGTTCTTTGTTTCTAGATGAACTCCCACGCGATCCTCTCCAAAAAACCGTCCAGCGCCATGGGGGTGGGGGGGGGGGGGGGGGGGGCAGAGAGGGAGGCAGGGAGCGGCCAATGTGTGGACATTCTCCACTGTAAATTTAAAAACGAGCAGGTATATTGGACGGTTCTAAACCGCGTGCAGAATGTTAACATTGGAGATGCAGAGGGAACATCTAAAGAAAGAATAAGAAAACATTTGGGAATTTTCGACCCAGGGGTATGAAGAGACTCTCGTTCAAGGTCGTGATGGAACTGTTAACATACAGGATGGAGGACGGAATTGCAGTTGCTGGTTTAAACCGATAATAGACATAAAATGCCGGAGTAACTCAGTGGGTCAGGCAGCATCTCTGGAGAAAAAATAATATCCGTAGGACGTTTTATGTCGAGCCGAAGTTTGAAGGAGGATCCTGACCCGAAACGTCACCTATCCATGTTCTCCACAGATGCTGCCTGACCCGCCGAGTTACTCCAGCACTCTGTGAAACGTCACCTATCCATGTTCTCCACAGATGCTGCCTGACCCGCTGAGTTACTCCAGCACTCTGTGAAACGTCACCTATCCATGTTCTCCACAGATGCTGCCTGACCCGCTGAGTTATGGTGCAGCAGCATCTATGGAGCGAAGGAAATAGGCAACGTTTCGGGGCCGAAATCCTTATGGAAATAGGCAACGTTTCGGGCCGAAACCCTTCCGGGTTTCGGCCCGAAACGTTGCCTATTTCCTTAGCTCCATAGATGCTGCCTGACCCGCTGAGTTACTCCAGCACTCTGTGAAACGTCACCTATCCATGTTCTCCACAGATGCTGCCTGACCCGCTGAGTTACTCCAGCACTCTGTGAAACGTCACCTATCCATGTTCTCCAGAGAGTCTATTTTATGTTTATCCGCAGACTGTATCCGACAGCTGTGACAGGTTGGCAGAAAGGGAAGTTGAATCCAGGACACAAACAACGCACTGTAGCCAGAGCGTGGATTCCTCCAGCTACTGGCATCCGATCAGAACGTTACCTCAACCTGACATGCGATTGAAACATCGTTTCTTGTTGTCAAATGTTATTTTTACACAGATGCAACTTGGTCCAGGTTCCGCCGTGTCTCCGTGCGCTCAGGCTGTGAGATGTGTTCGGATGCATCAGAATTCACCACAAATTGTGACGGGCCAGTGTACATAGTAACATATAAATTAGGTTCAGGCGTAGGCCATTCGAGCCAGCACCGCCATTCAATATGATCGTGGCTGATCATCCAAAATCAGTACTTCATTCCCGCTTTCTCCCCATATCCCTTGATTCCATTAGCCCGAAGAGCTAACTCTAACTCTCTCTTGAATACATCCAGCGAATCGGCCTCCACTGCCTTCTGTGGCAGAGAATTCCACAGATTCACAACTCTCTGGGTGAAATAGGTTTTTCCTCATCTCAGTCCTAAATGGTTGACCTCTTATTCTTAAACTGTGACCCCTGGTTCTGGACTCCCCCAACATCGGGATATTGTTTTCCTGCATCTAGTCTGCCCCCCGCCCAAGCTGGACCCCCCGTGGGGATTAAACTAGATTTGAACTGAATATGTAATCTGACATGTGTTTGAATACAATGTATTGAGGCAGAGGTCACAGCTCCAACCCCGTCTTTATGTCAAAGTAAATATCTTTGGATGAGCCTTGGTACAAGAGTAGAAATACAATCCATGTAGATCGCATAACACCCACCGCACTCACTGTTCCTGCCCTCATTATCCCCTTAACGTTTTCCGTTACTAGTCACCAACCTTGTTAACGAGTACATGCTGGGGGTTTGGTTGATCGATGTCAATGTAGGATCCTCGCTATTGTTCTCCGCATCGAGTCCATGCCCAGCGAGGGTCCGAGCAGTCTCCACACGGTCCCTGCCTTCACGTTGATGTAGGAATGAACTGCAGATGCTGCTCTCCCTGAGTTACTCCAGCATATCGCGTCTATCACCCGTCTCCACATCGCTGTCCTCACAATGTTCCGGCAACTCACCTGGGTTCGGAGAGCAGTGCAGGTTGCAATCTCTGCTCCTTCTTCATTAATCCGACTGCAATTATTTTCATTTTTAGTTTCATCCAACTATCCCAGGTAGACGAAAGTGCTGGAGAAACTCAGCGGTGAGGCAGCATCTATGGAGCGAAGGAAATAGGCGACGTTTCGGGTTGAGACCCTTCTTCAGATTGAGGAAAATCCAAATATTCCAGCTCTGAGTATCTTAATCAGTAAATCACACACCCCCGCTTTAAGAAAAGCTGCCTAGAAATTTAGTTCCACCATCTTGATATGCAATTAATCAAGTTATGTAGAGCGAATATCATTCCAATGTCCGATCAATGAAGTCAGTTAGAAATCAAAATGGATAAAGTCCAGTGTGTAAGAAGGAACAGCAGATGCTGGGTTACACAGACAATACTCAAAGTGCTGGAGGAACTCACTGGATCAGGCAGCATCTCTGGAGAAAATCGCCCATCCTTTTTCTCCAGAGATGCTGCCTGATCCACTGAGTTACTCCGGCACCGGGTCTAACTATTTTATAAAGTCCATACGGATTTATGAAATGATAAAAAAGATCTTTGCCAAATCTATTGGAGTCTTAGTTTAAAACCTTTAAAGTAAGTGTCTGGAGTTCGGCATACAAATATATATGATTATTTTTTATATTAATATTAATGGGTAGTTGATAGTCGGCTCAGACTTGATGGGCCAAAGGGTTTGTTTCCATGTTGTGTTTCTCTATTAACCCAGCGTTGAGTTGCCATTCTCACTGCCAGGTGTATGCAGGACAGGTGTGCAAGGGACCAACAGAAATGGGCAGGTAGTTGTTTATAGGTGACATTCTGGGCACCTCTGATTAAACCAAAGATCTAGACGAGTCTGAAGAAGGGTTCCGACCCGAAACGTCACCCACTCCATCTCTCCAGAGATTCTGCCTGATCCGCTGAGTTACTCCAGCACTTGGTATTACAACCCCGTTGTAGTCTTGAAGTTTTAAAACGGCGAATTAGTTAAGGTGGGGGGGGGGGGTGTATGTGATGCATTTGTCCCTCCAGTAGGGATTTCATCGAACTAGGGGGACATTCAAGATAATTGGAGCACATTGGGTTGGGGTAACAGCAAGGATAAAGCGTCTTTTTGGTGGGGAAGCCACGCCTAGTGGGACAGAGCAGAGACCGGCGCCGCTCTCCAGAGATTCACCATCCACATCAACACTTCCATGTTTAGTAGAGGCGCGAAGACAAGTGAAGAGAGGTTTCTGGAGGTACAGACGGACTAAACCAACGAGTGTGGAAATTGCAAATGGAAAATAACTTTAACATTTCGCCGTGGTAGCGAACAGGTGGTATATTCCCAGACAGTGCAGATTGAAAATGTTGATGGTGAGATGGAACTTCACACAAATCTCCGAAAATTAAGATGAAAGTTCGAAAGGCATTTTGTTGGATTGTATTTAAAACATATTTGAACAAAAGAGTGAACTATATTGGACCATGGTGAAAATACATTTTCTTTTTAGTTTAGAGATGCAACATTGAGACAGGCCCATCGGCCCATCAAGTCCGCCCCGATCACCAATCACCCGTTCACACCAGTTCTACGCTATCCCCCTTTCTCATCCGCTCCCTCCCTACACACGAGGGGGCAATTTACACGGGGGGCAATTAACCTACAAACCCGCGCGTCTTTGGGATGTGGGAGGAAACCAGCGCACCCAGAGGAAACCCACGCGGTCACAGGGAGAACGTGCAAACTCCACACAGACAGCACACGTTGTCAGGATCGAACCCGGGTCTCTGGCGCTGAGAAGCGGCAACTCTACAAGCTGCGCCATTTTTCCGTCTTTTTCTATCGTCCATGTCCAGATCTTCTTGCATTGAACCACCATTCTCAAAGCCTTTCTAATCATTTCCGGGCCTGGTGTACTTCATATTGGGAAGAATATACCTGTGGTGAGTGCCGGGTGTGGCCATTGCAGGAGACTGGGCTGATTCTCCGCGGACTTTAGAAGAATAGAAGACGATGACGGCGAAGATGCAAAACTCCCCGGAGACCAGAGGCCGGAGCGGGGCGAGTAATGTTCTCACCCCCCCCCCCCCCCCCCCCTCACAGTGCCGCCGAGTTGCGGTGCGATATCGTTGTCTCCGGATGGGCGGCGCCACCCAATAGACAATAGACAATGGGTGCAGGAGTAGACCATTTGGCCCTTCGAGCCAGACCTACCATTGAGAGACATTCCTTCACTCAATGGAAATTAACCTGAAACTCTCCACTCGGGAGGGGTGTGGGAGTTGGGTCATGTGTTCATAAATGCTCCTTGCAGAATTAGGCCATTCGGCCCATCAAGTCTACTCCGCCATTCAATCATGTATCACTCGATGACTCTAATTTCCTGACGACATTATTGGCGCTTCCAACTCCAGTACTGCAAGGAGTGGACACACTGAGTCCAAGCCATCTGGTTTTCCGGTGCGTTGTCAACTCTGACCATCTGTTTCAGAGTGAGATGAAACAACTCGCTTCAATTTAATCTTGCCACATTGAAATAAAACCAACAAGGATTTGATAAGACGATGGCTTGGGCCGGGAAGTTGTATAACGCTACTCGGCTAACATCCACCGAGATCTTTCATGGAACTGCAACTGGCTGCTCCTAAGATTGGAATTGTGCTCAGCGGGATGCAATCTCAGTTTGTGCTGTAAACATTTAAAATTCACACTCGCACAATATTAACCCAGTCGAATAGGTGAGAAACTATTTCTGAAACAAAACTCTACACATTTAGGGCGACACAAAAAGCTGGAGTAACTCAGCGGGACAGGCAGCATCTCTGGAGAGAAGGAAAGGGTGACGTTTCGGGTCGAGACCCTTCTTCAGACTGATGTCGGGGGCAGTGGATGGGACAGAGATATAATGTAGACGGAGACAGGAATGTAGAGGGAGAACTGAGGAGTGGATGGAGAGAAAGGTAAAGCAAGGGCTATCTGGAGTTGGAGAAGTCAATGTTCATACCGCTGGGGTGTAAGCTGCCCAAGCGGAATATGAGGTGCTGCTCCTCAATTTTGCGCTGGGCCTCGCTCTGACAATGGAGGAGACCGAGGACAAATCTACAAATGTAAATCTACAAATGTATGTTGTACTCCGCTGCTTAATTTAAAATCCATAGCGGCACGCAATTAGCCTGACATATATGTGGCAAACCTGATGTAACGGAATAACCTGGACTATTCAAATGCCCACGCTTTGAGTTGAAGCCATTTTTAAAACATGTGTTATGTTGACCAAGGTGCAGATCTTTACTCAAATCAGAAACAAAACCTTGAATCGGTCTTACAACATCTCACTAAAATGTCTCAACTTCTTTGCCGATTTCTGAATGATTCGCATTGGAAATGTAATCAAATATTGGTTTCTGCTGTTGTATGATTAACGACACAACTAATTAACGACTTACAACTAATATAGTCCCAATAGAACTGTGTTAACACCACTGTCCGACTACACGGCGCTCACTGATCAATACAGATTATCATCCCCACCAACTAACTAACTTGATCATTGATCACGTCTGAAGAAGTGTTTCGACCCGAAACGCCACCCATTCCTTCTCTCCAGAGATGCTGCCTGTCCCACTGAGTTACTCCAGTTTTTTGTGTCTATCTTTGATCATTTGATCAACTTGATACCAGGCGAGGCTGCAATAACTCACATTTGCAACTGGAGCGTGGGGCGATTGTCAACTAACGAATAGCCGCAAATGCGTCGTGAAAAGGCAGGTTGTGACATCTCACCCACACCAGTATCGGAATGGGAGCGAATTCCATGGTCTGCATCTAAACTCCACTACCGGTCACTTTGTGCAGACGCTGAAACGCCGACTAAAAGTCAGGTTCTCGTTGTAAAATGTGTAAGAAGGAACTGCAGATTTAGGGTTAAATCGAACATAGACAGAAAATG